>NC_092631.1:63779462-64079462 GCF_039555335.1 Amphiura filiformis | reverse complement strand
TCATCTCAGTTCCATTGTTCCGTTGGGCGCACATTACATTACATTACATCACATCACATCAATTTCTCGATGCATTCAACCGCGGGTGCCTTGCATTATATATATTCCACTTCCTGAAGTTCCTTCAGAAAGGCCGTTTCAAATATTGAGTTTTAGTAATGGTTTCGGTTTTGGTCACGTGGTTTGCTATTTTCCTGCATAAGCTCTTGACTGATATCATTATCGATATCTTTGTTTGTACCTTTGTTAGAAACCTTAAATTTGTAGCAATGAGTTTTGGTTTAAATTTCAGTTTGTGAACAATACAACCGGATATGTGCCCGATATTTGCTTAGCACAATCATTACAATATTAATTTATTATTCTATCACTGAGCGAAAGGTAGTGGCGCTTTTCCCAACGCAATAAAAAAAAAGTGCTCTACCTCATAGGGTAAAAGCCAATCATTGTCGCTCAGCTATGTAAATTTAGTATAAATTTAGCTTTAAATGTTATAATTGAAGACAAGTTCTGCCTCTCTTTTTAATCAGCTGATTTTTGGTTTCTGAACAAAAGAGAAACCAAAATTTATAGTTTGAATCGAGGGATTGTTGAAGGGCAAAAAGTAAGGGGTGTCTGCAAAATAGGGTGTTTTAAAAGTTCGTTGAAGAGCCTGAATACCCGTAAATACATGTCGTTTTAAGGGATTGATTTACATTGAATGATTGAAAGACAAAGTTCAGACTGATTGAAACTTAAAATAATCTATCTTCGTTCAATTCTAATTAAATTTCCGTCTAAACTCCAATCCCTCATGTAAACCATTTTGATTGGCAAGGGCCAGTCAGAAATGAACCTTAACTTCTGCTGCCGAATATTGAATTTGTACTTCACTTTAGACAAACTTCAGAATGGTGACGAATCTATTTCAAGAACCACTTTAATCCTTTTTGTTTTTATAGAAACCTCTTTGGATGCAATTGTAGTGTAGCTTCCAAACTCTCTTTGATAGTGTCTGTAAAAATAAATTATTAGAAGGTTTGATCCATTTTTCGACCACTGCACAATACATAAATTCTTTTTGTATGGCGTGGGTAAAAAGACCATTTAAAGGTATTTATTGATGTTCGGTCCGGAAATGCTGAAAGCGTTTTATCACAGCGGCCTGAGGTTTACACAAAAATAAACAGCTAGTATAAATGAGGTAAACTATATACTTTGTTGCAAATAAGAAAGTGTGAATATTAACTGAATTTTGAGCACGAATATATGTAACTTAACATAAATTGACTAACCGTCAGATTCAATACTTGTTAAATCTATACCATTTGTCCTATTCAAGTTAGTAAATAACGTAACAAAGTGAGCAAACGACGGGAGAAATAAGATAAAAGTATTTGATTCTGATGAGATTTCTGATGAGATTCGGAAATCCAATCTGTTGCGTATTAGACTGTCCCACAGTCTCGGTTCCATCTCTGGGTAAATACTTAGAGCTAAAATCACCTTCTCCTTCACTCCACAGATTAATACCCACACACCACTAAGCCCTAACTGCCAGCAACAAAGTTATAGTGCTCCTGAAGCACTGTGTGTCGACGAAAACTCAATTAATCTACAGACCAACTCTCGGCTTTATTTAATGTTATATAATCTACATTACCAGTCGTTCTCCATGGACCCGAGGGAGGGTCTAGTTGCGTAGTGATTGCCAATCAATCCATCGTTGGATGGAATGACTCAATTCAATTCAATTCAATTCAATTCAAGAAACATTTATTTCACAACTTCAAAAATACATAGTATAAATGACAAATGCCATAATTTTCAAACCAATTACATACAAAGCAAAGAAATGAATCCGATCACAGGCCCACTGATGACAGTCAAATGCGATCACGTAAGAACAAGCAACCTATTAAAAGGCAAGAGACAGGTCAAGAGTGGGCCTGAGACAAGATTATGAGGGGCATCAATAAAACCTAAAATAAAGTTGTGGGGCAACACGCGGGGAGCAAGCTCGTGGGTGCGGGTTGCCGGCAAACAGTACAAACGAAAATACAAACAGGACAAGACAAGAAAAAACAAAAAAAATAAGATGTGAACAGGAGTCAAAGAATAATTACTGGTAACTCACACAGATCAGTATCTGAATTTCAATTCCGCCTAGTTTCTACATCAAACACTAGATGTTGGACAGAAAAGATATAATTGTAACAGAAAGGGACTATAGGACAAGAAGATCAGGGAAGACCACATAAAGCTTTTTTTTAAATAATGTGTGCGGTTACTCTAATTGGTCTGCTGATAATAAGATGAAAACGGAAAATTAGAATCCTAAGAAAAGGACCGCTAGCAAGAAAACCACCAAAACTAGGGTTAATGTTATTCTCCCATAATATGGAAGGTATATTCAGGGAATCCTACGCACCCACAATTTCGCTTCTTCCGTGAAACCCTATATTAGTTTAAGATCTTTAAATTATTGAAGGACAAGGATGCCATGGATGACAAAACCGGCGTTATTTATCAAATCCTTTACCATAATTGTTAAAAACTGGGTGAAACGGGCCGCCAGTTGAATCAGAAACAAAATGTCACCAGAGCGACGGGCAAGGATTCACAGTCAATTGAAATAATAAATTGCAGAACACGCCAGTAAAGAAACCCATCCCATAAACTAAGACAATCTTGCGATGGACGACATGAGAAACACTAGATGGACTAGCACGGCGACGAAGGGCATTCCAACTTAGTCACATCTATAACCAAGTAATCCAGGGACGTCATCATTCGATGACGTCATTCCATCCAACAAATGATCGATTCAGAGGATGTTTAAAGACATTCCCACAACCCAATGGGGTTTCTGACCTTGTATGTCTGGCTTTTGTACACATGTGGTACAGTTGATCATGCCTTGCATTGGAATTGTGTGCAAATATCTGGTGTTTTCATCCTATTATTTAACATTCAAAACATCGAGACTTAGGAATAAAATTAATGCAGTGGGACAATATGAATGTTTCCTGTAAGAAAATCAAATATCAGTCCTAAGTCTCAACTATTAGCTCGTTGCCTGCAGTTTTTTTAAATTACCATTTTGTGTGTGTGGCAATGGGGACTTTGCCTTTAAAATTAGGTTATATTGATCAAATTTCCCAATCATAGTGCATTGTAGGAATGCCTTTAAGCCTCCTCTGGGATCGATTGGTATTCACCATTGAGAAAGGCAACAGATTGGTTTGCCGAAACTGTCTGGAAAACAAGTGAGGTATTTTTTTGAATTATACTATGAAAACTTTAAATCCAAAAGGTATTATTTGTGAGCTCATCCTTATATATACATATTTTAAGGATAATAATATTAAACACCATGCATATTACTAGTGACATCTGTGACATACGCCACTATGTCGTAAATATGTGACATACGCCACTCTTTCGGTGTATCGCAGCTGTGTTGGCTAATACGTACCAATGATTTTGTTATTCATTCACAATATCTTTGTAATTGATGAAGTAAACATGTCGGGGTTCGCAAAATTATCGAGTTTTCTGTCCGTTGTGCTTATATTGAGCTCAATTGGCATTGTTTCTGCTGAAGGTAAGAATCAAGAGTTTTTAGTTTTCAGTTTTCAGTAGATATGCACGAAAAATGCTTATTCCCAAAATTTCAATTGATTCAGATTTTGCGTTTGGGAGTTCTGCATGATTATGTGTATTAGGCCTACACTGCTCCATCCATAGACAATGTGTTGTAATTTCGTTCTGGTATACCAGAACGAAATTCAAATTTCACGATATCTTTGCTAAACGAATTAATCCTCAAGAAATTTTTTGTACATAAACATTATGTAGCCAGAGGTATCTAGTGGTATAAAAATCTCAACTTGTTTTGTGAAAAGTGGGGGGATGACGTTGTGGACCATGAAATGCCCTTTTAATTGTGGCCAAAATAATACTAAAAAGTTTCGTGTGAACAATACGCCAGTTGTCCCCGTAAACTTGACCAATAAAAAAGTTTTTGTATCCTGATGTCTTACCCCTGGTATGCACAGAATGGGAAAAGAGGGCTTTCAGGAGATTGAGGAAAAAGACGGTAGTAGAAAGATTAAAGAAAGTGAACGGGACGCAGATTCACATGACAAAGCCGATATTAATTCTGAATTATTATTTCTGAATCTATTAAAAATATCGTGGAAACATGGCACGTTGCCAATCATGCCAATGGGGATCGACGCTTAGTCAGGTACCGTGTGAGCAAACTCAAAAATAGCGCAAATAGCGCGAGCGTACACAAAAGAAACTTCGCGAGATGTCGCCAGGTCTAAACGCTGTACCGGCGTCAGCTGAATTCGAGTATGCTTAGAGGGCATAAGCATGGAAAATCCCAATCTGTTTATTTATTAATCTGTGCTATCACTTCCACTTCAAGTAATATGAAACTTATCATTTTCGCGCGTTACGCGCTCATATATCCCAGCAAATTCGGACTGGAATAATACTCACTGACCATTATCTTCTTTGCACAACTCCCCCCACCCCGACAAAAATAATCGGCAAGCCACTGGAAATGAACTACCAAACTTCAATTGAGCTTTAATATTGTATATTTTTAAGCTTTTCCAACTATCATTTTCACAATAATAGTGTTAAAAGTGTCAACCAAATGCCTAAATTTACCAATGACTGAGGAGCCACACCCCCCTCAGACACTCCCCTGCGTTGCGCAAGAGTGACAAGATAACCGCTTCCCAGACATTTTTACCAAACTTTGTGTTCCTCCTACCAACTTTGGATTGACGCCCTTGGGTGTGGTCACTTCAATTCAGGGGCTATTTTAACGTTCGTGCAGTGAGAATAAAAATCTGTGCAGTGAGAATAAAAATCTGTGCAGTGAGAATTAAAAATCCGTGCTTAAAATATTTCAATGATAGTTTCAGCCAAGGAAATGACCAGGAAACAAAGTAAGACCGATCGAGTCGCAAAATCCTATATGCAATAAGGGTATAGTTTGTTGTGGTGATCAGTCATTGAGGAGCAATGAAATAATGCCTCACAACGCCTCTGGCAGCACCCGTTCTGGCAATTTTTTAAGCCTCTGGAAGAGAAAATCCGCCGCAACAGGCATGGGGAGGGGCAGTGGACCCAGACGGTTAAACGGACTAGCCAGCTCCATCTACAGAAAACTGTCAGAATTGCCATGTCCGCCTTCTTTTTTAGACCGTGAAACACCTTAATTTTGGTGCAAATATAACGTAAAGTTGCAAATTACCATAACATATCACCTTTGCTTTGGGTTAAAATAGTGTAAAATCGAAAGTTTTTGTGTGCTTCGTGCGCAATTGTCCCAGTAAAACAGGCCAAAAATTATGACCACCAGGAACATTCTCATCGCTGCTCACCCCTGATATGCCACTTCGTCAACAAATTCGGTGCAGTTGATCTGGATCTCGTGTGAATTCGTGTAAAAGCGCGGCTCTCTATAACATGCTAAAGGAAACCTTTTATGACCATATGATTTATTTATTATATTAGTAGAGAGGAGTCCAGATCAGTAAACAAAAGCACTGCTTAAAGTCCCATTCAGTGATCACAGTGAAAGTGTACAAAAATTAGAATTCTTTATAAATTGCTTAAAATTGAAGGATAAGTCATTGAAATAGTATTTTTGAAATGAAAAATGTGGCAAAATTTGTTTAAAGTTTAGCACTATATGGACTTAGTTCATAAACAGTGTGTTTAATTTTTTTTTTTTTTTTTGCAGAGTGACATTAGTGAACCTGGTGTGTACTTTCATGGAACTGTAGGTAATTAAAAATAATGACAAGTCAATTAAAGAATTAACATTTACCCTTCTAAATAACTCAAACCAAATTATTTTCTGATTAACATTTTAATCATATGGTTTGTAATGAAGATAAACATTTTTTCACCCAAAAGACCTCAAAAAAGCTACCGGTATATTATTAGATTTATAAAGTTTACTTTGAGGAAAATGTCAAAAATATCATTTTTAATAATTTGACATAAAATTATATTATATCGCGAATTTCATAAAATCTAAATTATTTGATATCAGAAGGATATTCCTCGTATTCAGAATGCAATTTGGTATGTCTGATGTCGCGACGCGTCGCTTTCCAACCCCTGACGAAAAACATGAGTCAATAAAATGTGTGATTTTAACGCGTGATTTTCAAAAATTTACAAAACTCGAGAGAAACAACCCCTCTCCAGTAACACCTTCCCCACAACCTCGGCTCCGCTGGCTGATCTTTTAGATTTTACTTTTGCTATAACATGGGCAGTGACTTTTAGATTTTATGTTTGCTAACACGTGCAGCTGGCCGTACTTATTAATTGCTTTGGGTTAAGTTTTAATTGTTTCTAACTTTTATGAATAAAACAGAAAATATTGTCAAATCGCATAATACCATGATCATGCTTTATAATACTGTACAAATCGTAAAATTCCACTGTCGTGTGTTTAATATAAGTAGATTTTAACATTCAAACTAAAGTCCCGTTGATATTGTACTAGTGGGGCTTCAAAATCGATCGAACCACAATAAAAATAATCACAACATAAAGTCAATTGGTTGCAATACCATGCGTGAATACAGCAGTGGACGCGGTTCACCAGTATTTCTAAAAGGCTGCTAGAATAAGAAAAATGTTAATGCTATTTTCTTGCACATGCTGAGGAAGCCTGATTACCTTTTTAAAATAGCCGAGTGGGAGGGTTTTCAATGAAATATTTTTTGTGTAAAAACTGAAGCATCATAATGTATTAAAAAAATATTTGAATATTAACTGTACATCATATATGACGATTCGTGATACCCAATGGTGCGAAAGTTTATGTGGTTTACAAAGCAGAGAATTTTATTTCAATTTTATATACGCCAAAATATTTTCTGAAAATTGTATGTAATTTTTACGTAGGTCCCAACTAAAGATTACTGTTTCGTCTTTATGGGAATCTAATCTTTTAATATCTGAAAGAAACTTTGGGGACCTACGTGGACTTCTACTATAAATTGCAAAAATCCAGACCGTGTATACACGAAAAATGGTAGGCTCCATTATCCTGACCCACATGCATATAGGAGTAGCACGTGGCCCGGCGAGTCAAAATCGATATAATGTATTGTGCATGTATATTACGTATGAGAGGTCCATTTATTGTCGGATTTCTGTATGTAGAACACGCAGTTATCAACAATTGAGCGCTATTAAGGTTATTAATAATTTTAAACTGTTGTGATTTGGTAGTTCACAGCATCTTACGAATGGTAATGAGCTATGGCAAAACCTGCATTGCTCAATTCATAGCGAGCGTGTAGAAGAATTAAAATATCACAAATATACTTTTATAGGTGCTGCGGTTCTTGAGTTACGTTGTAAAGAGGGCTGAAACAACAACACTTTTGTAAAACGTACATAACCCATTAACAACAATAAATTAAGCAAGTTTGCAAAGTATACGATGTGTAGAATGAACTTTTGCAAAACATCAAGGTGTTAATTTCCAATAATATATTGATCTAGATAATGAAAATCGATTTTTAGGCTGCTTCGACCAACAATACATCGTCTACCCTTAAGGTGGCTGTGTACTCTGAGACATGCATTTGGTAAAAGTGCCATAACTTTGTAATTATTCACGTAAGACATATAAAAGTATACATTTTTATAAAGGCAAGACATCAATGAATCTCAATAATAAATACAGATTTGGTGTAAAAACAACAATTATGAAGAAAATCACAAAAAATGTGAATTTTTGGCCATTTTTATTCGGTACATCATAACAAAAAAACACTCTTTCTAAAAATGTTTGTTTTGTTTTTTTCTTAATCTTGAGGCACCATTCCAAAAACCGTTTTTTTAGTTTTTTGATATTGGCCTTATTTTTTTAGATATTGACCATATAAGGCATCAAAATGAACTTTTTAAAATTCACAAACGCCTATTTGCACAAAATGATGCCTAAAATCGGAAATAGACCAAAATTTAAAAAAAAAATGAGAAACAGGTTTCTTAAATCGATCATGCTTTTTATGATGAGTATAATTGCTTACCTATAGATGCTGTATTTATTGAGTTATCATGTACCTAAATCGTCATTTTACCGAGAAAATGAACATTGAGATAAAGGCCGTTTAAGTTTAAAGTGGCCATATTTTGCACTTTGATACAGTTACATTGAGCCTTGCCTCGGTGGCCTGACGGTGTTTTTAAAATTTAAGATATTTTTCCTAATAATCAAACTAATATAATGAATGAAACAATTAATATTGCCTGTTGTTTTAATATACTTAAAGTATATGACGCATAATGTACTCGTGCAAATGCATTCGTTAAGATAATCGCACTTGCCATGAAGTTATTGCATTTAGCTCTCGAGCCTATCGGCTTTCGAACTAATTGGCTCTCGGCTCTCGAACAGATTGAATTAATCTATACAAGATGCGAATGTTGTTTGTTTTTGACGTAAGTAGTGTTGGAGAAGAATAGAAAACAGGATGCAAGATAAACTATTGGGCAAAATTGCTAATGAATTAGCTTCCGAAATTCTTAAGGATGTAGAAGGGATCACATTTGGTACCAAATGTTTGGAATTTATTTCATCTTATTTCAAATTTATGTAACAACGTAAAGACCATAAAAATACAATAATCCAAATGACGTAAGAAATCCAATTAAGTTATCAGAATTCAGAATTTTGCAACAAGAAAGTGGCCGATTTTGAGAGAATTGCAAAATCAATCAAAATGTACATTTAAAAATTATTTTTTACCATATATTTATATTTTTTTAAAGAAATCTGATGTTACTAATTGTAATTCATTCTTTTGCCGGTACATCCCTTTCATATTTAAAGGGATTTTTATTTATCCTAAAATAGCCTATGCACTCCATCAGTAATTGGGGACAATTTAGGTTGCTGGAAAAAATGAGGTCAGAAGTCATAGGAAACAAGTGATGTCATTGTTGATGGGTTATTAAGGACTCGTCGGTCCGTATGCACAAAAGAGTTAGAACGGGACTAAAGTTAGACCCGGTCTAAGTGGAATATAGTATCAGGAGAAAGGCCATTTTCCTTTACATTTTCTTAAGTTATTTTGTATTATTATTGAACTTTGCATTTAATTCTTTAAAATGTGCTAGCTACTCTAGAAAGAAATAAGAGTAAAGGACCATTCCCGATGAAACTAAATTCCACTTAGACCAGGTCTAACTTTAGACCCAGTCTAAAGAACGAAATTACCAGAACGAAATTACAACAGTGGCCTCTGGAGCAGTGTAACACACATAATCATGCATAACTCGCAAAAACAAAATCGGAATCAACTGAAATTTTGGGAATAACCTTTTTTTGTGGATATCTACTGATAAATGTCATAAATGTCATCACGAAATCCTCCTTTAAATATATTCAAAATGCGTTCAAAAAGTCTTATTTGATGACACTTGTATGAATTGATCTATCTATCAGAAAAAAAACAAAAAAAACACCAGATTTACATTTCCGGTTTGGATGATGAAATTTGGAAACAACGCAATGTATGTTTTACAATTTCTACAGTTCACAAAATATTCAAGAATTATTGAGCAACAATTTTTTATGGATCCCCTCTAACCTCTGCCATAGCCTATTCCCTAATTTTATGCTTTTATTTTGTCACAATTTTTCAGTGCAGTGCACAAAATGTTCAGGAAATTTTGTCAGACCCCTGGCATCTCCGATCTATATTGATGATGCGTAATGTTGGTGGTTTAAAAATTTGTGGTCAACAGAGACTGATCATGGTATTTGGCTGGGGCAAATTATGTTAGTTTACAAAGCTGCTTGTTTAGATGATTCCATGCAAAGCGCTGTGTCTCGTTTCAAGTGTACAGTGCAGTCAGTGTGTTTATGCCGGGCCCGGATGCCGGGGTTTATGCAGAACTGTGATTAGGCTAGCACATGCGATTCGGACAGGGGCTATTTTAACGTGCCTCCTGGCACGTTCGTGCAGTGCAATAGAAATCCGTGCATTGAGAATTTAAAATCCGTGCTTAAAATATTTCTATACTAGTTTCAGCCCGAAAAATGTCTAAGAAATTAAAGAAGTTCCTCCACAAAGTAAGACTAATCTAGTCGGGAAATCATTCAATTGGCAGGGGAAATCAAGCAAATATTGCCTCACAACGGCCCTGGTAACGCCTTTTCCTCCCAATTTTTCGGTCACTCGTGGGGGAGAAAATCCGCTTCAGGCGTGGGGGCAGCTCCATCTACCGGACAGAAATTGTCCAGAATTGCCCTGTGCATTTTCTTTTTTAGACCGTTAAACACCTTAATTTGAGGCAAAAATAGTGTAATGTTGCAAATGACCACAACATATCACCTTTGTTGGTGCTAAAATAGTGTAAAATGGAAAGGTTTTGCGCGCATCATACGCAATTGTCCCAGTAAAACAGGCCAAAAATTATGACCATCAGGAACATTTTCATGAGCGGCGATGCATCGCCGCTGATATGCAACCGGGGACACCAATAAAAACAAAACAAGTGCGCAGGGGGCAGCTTGATAATCCCTCTGGCTCAATATCGGGACATTTTTATAATCAAAATTTACAATACTCATGATACTTATGGCAAACTAGTGTGAAAAAGGCTAAAAGCGCGGCTTTCCTCAACATGCCCAAGGAAACTTTTAAAGACCATATAATTTATTTATTTGCGATATAGAGAGGAGTCCAGATCAGTGAAAAAAAGCACTGTTTAACTATGATTATTAAATCATTTAAAAAAAATTTCATTTGCTAAATGCATGTGAAATCAGCCGGTTTAAACTCTTCTAGGTGCTTATAAGTTAAAGGTATAGAGGTAAATACTAAATTGAACACTTTCAACGCTAAACTAAACACATAGACACTTAATGATGAGCACATCAAATCATTTGGGTATTAAACGTATACACAGGTTGAGTAAAAAAGTGCAATAGTTTAACGAATCAATATTCACGTAAGAACAAATGTGAATTTTCCCATTATTGAAACCTTTTATAAATGCTACACTCAATATTCACCTTTTGTGAAAAAAAGAAAGTGAACCCTTTAACTTTTACGGCGATACCCATTTCAACTCTTTGTCCACGAGGCACCAATTTGATTTTAATTTGAATGAGAGCACACAATGCGAAATAAAGACACCAGATCTGAAACTGGCTTTAACTAAAATCAAGGTTGATTTTTGCTTATTTCAATTTCTTTTTTTTTCGGTTCAAACTAACTTTCTAATATTACTTAAGTCCTTCATACCTCACCCAACTCCAACTCCAATTTTTCAATTCCCTGCAATGTGTCCAACTATACTGGATATTTTGTGATTCACGCCACTTCAATTTGCACGCATTCCTTTCGACATTTGAAAAACCCGTATGTTTCTTTATAGAGAATGAGCATTTTTAATGTAAGGGTACATATGAAAATAACAACAAATAAAAGTAATAGTTCCTCTACTCAATAAAACTTTGGGTGCTCCATTCTACTTCAGTGCCAATGAAGTTAAGAAAATGGCAGTTGTTCCAAATCTACAAAGAGTGTGCTGACATTTAAAATGTATATGTCCCGTGGAAAAGCATTAAAATCGAGCATCGCTGTAAATGTGTCATAACAACAGAACGGTTAAAGTGCTAATAACGTTTTTTCACACAAGGCCACTAATGAATATAATTTATCATGTGTTTTAAATCCTAAAAGTTCAATCTGGTTATAAAATAAAGATGGATTCTTTTCACTATTGCACTTTTTTTGACTCACCCTGTATATTCCTTGTAGAAAATAAGCACCCTGTTTATGGACTGAACATCTTAGTGCTTTAAGTTGAGCACTATAGACATTTAGATCATGAGTGTGTCTAATCTTTTATAATGAATTTTGTATGCAACTTTTTTATGCAATTTGCCGACAACTTAAATGCACCTTTGCATCACGTTGCAGAAATCTTATCTCATTTTGAGAACTTTACGCTACTGTGCGACAGGTTAAGAGATGATAGGGACATGTGAGCATTTCATTCAACATTTTATAAAGAGGTTCTGTGTACCTTTATGGAGTTATCAAAAATGACAATTCAATTAAATAGAATGATATTTTAAATGAAACCTACCCTTCTAAGTAAATCATAAGGATTTTTTTTATTATATATTATTACATTTTACAGATATTAATTTCGTGCGATTGTAGGCACCTGTGTGCATTTTATGCATTTTGCAGAGTTTGTATTCGTTTTTGCATATCAATACCATGAATACCATCATAAACTTTATGACATTAATGATCCTAGTGTGTACTTTCATGGAGCTGTAGGTAATTTAAAATAATGACAAGTCAATTAAATGAATTAGTGAAATACATTAGTGAACCAGACATGCATCAATTTTGAACTTTAAGTGCATACCATTAGATTGATAAACTTCGAGGACTGTTAAATGTCAAAAATATAATTTTTTTTAATAATTTGTCATAAAATTTGTATCATATCGCAAATTTCAAAAATTCAAAATTATCTGATATCAGTTAAGGCTATTCCTCGTACTCAGAATGCAATTTGGTATGTCTGAGTAACGTGCTCTCAGCTCTCAGCCCTTAACGTCACAAATGTGTCAGTAAAATGCGTCATTTTAACGCATGATTTGTAAAGTCACTAAATAAATTCATCAGGTTTGTTGATAAACATTATAGAAGATTTCATTGAAACAAAACCAAAAATAAACTCACTGTTTGACGGTTTCGCCTATCATGGTCGATAGGCATCATCAGAATGATGGTTGCAGATCCATACATATAGGAAAAATTGTCCGCGATGTTAAATGATGAAAAAACTTATGAACAGCTTTCCTCTAACCCCACGCAACGGTATAAGAGAGAGCTGGTGTCCACTCTTAGTAGACTCAAGAAAGAGGACAAAATCACGAGATCACACTATGAGCTCCTCTATCCCACAGCAGAAAACATCCCTAGAATTTACGGTACCCCGAAAATTCACAAGCCAGGCAATAAGGTCCGTCCGATCGTGGATTATACTGGCACTATTGGCTACCAGACTTCTCGCGCTCTAGCGGACATTTTAGGTCCTCTCGTAGGTGGTACTGAACATCATGTTCGTAATTCAAAGCACTTAGCGGAAAGCATGGCAGAAGTGTTCATAGAAGAGGGGGAGATTTTTAACTCACATGACGTTGTCTCGTTGTTCACTAACACTCCCATAGATAAATCGCTGGAAGTTATCAAATCTCGGCTTGAGGAGGACAAGACCTTGAAAAATAGAACTCTGCTCACAGTTGCTGATGTTATTGAATTATTACGCTTTGTACTCACCACGACTTACTTCTTATTCCGCGGTAAGATATACAAACAGCGGTTCGGTGCAGCTATGGGAAGCCCCGTCTCCCCGGTGGTGGCTAATCTGTACTTAGAATTTTTAGAACAACAAGCGCTGGCCTCGGCACCATTGGACTGTAGACCTGCCCTTCCCTTTGAAAGAGATATGTCGATGACATATTAGAAATTGTCAATAAAGAACAGGTAGACAATCTCACGGACCATCTCAATCAAAGCGACCCCACGAGAAATATAAAGTTTACATATGAGAAAGAACAAGAAGGTACCATCCCATTTTTGGACACTTTAATCGTACGGAAAGCTGATGGCTCAGTGAAGTTGTTGGTTTACAGGAAGGTCACCCACACTGACCAATACCTTAACTTCGAGTCTCACCACTCTATTCACCATAAACTTGGTGTAGTCCGTACTCTACTCGATAGAATGAATAGTATTGTTACTGAGGAGGAGGATAGGAAGCAGGAAGAAGAAAAGATCAAACAAGCGCTCGGGCGCTGCGGTTACCCGGGTTGGACTTTCAAACAAGTCAAAGAAAAAATGGTGAAAAAACAGAGCAAGGCTAACACCAAGAAAGACAGTAAAAATCAGACCAAGGGACTTGTTGTGATCCCGTACGTAGAGGGACTCGCAGAGAAAGCCAACAGAATCTTCCGGAAACACGGTATAGCTACGGCTATGAAACCAAACACCACCCTCCGCAAAATGCTTGTCCATTCTAAAGATAAAATCGATCCTCTCAGCACCACCGATTGTGTATACGAGATTCCATGCGCGAACTGTAAACATTCCTATGTCGGTGAAACGGGCCGCAAATTTGAAACACGACTTAATGAACACCAAAAAGAAACTGCCAGGGTGTCCAAGACCAAAACAAACTACACTCGTCAAACCCGCAAGCAATCTGCGAGTGAACAGTCAAAGTCGGCAATTGCGGATCATGCGGTCCAGCAAAACCATGTTATCAATTGGGACAATGCCAAAATTCTTTGTAAGGAAGATGATGCCAATACAAGAAGAATTAAAGAATCCATTTGGATCAGGAGACGAGGTCCGAACGTCATGAACAGAGACGAGGGGCCCACTTCCTTAGTCACGTGTATGATCCTCTCCTGGCTGATAAAACACCCTCTTCAGTCGGGATACGTCCAACCGGAAGTATGGATCTGCAACCATCATTCTGATGATGCCTATCGACCATGATAGGCGAAACCGTCAAACAGTGAGTTTATTTTTGGTTTTGTTTCAATGAAATCTTCTATAATGATTTGTAAAGGTTTACAGAATGAGAGGGGATACAACCCCTCTGCCAGCAACCCTTCCCCTCCCGCCTTCCCCTCAAGCTTGTCTCCGCTAGCTGATCTTTTAGATTTTACGTTGCTAACGTGCAATGACTTTTTTCTTCTATAGCCCCTGGATTCGGATCTGCCATTGCTAAATACACACATGACGTTAGTCCATAGTGCAGTTTTGTCCACGGCAAATTCACCGTGACCTTTTCAGCCATAAACCCGCTTAGTGAAGATTAAACCAAAATATGCAGTACTAAACCATTATAGTAATCGATTGTTCAATGCAAATTTCTTACCACGTGATAATATTAATCCAATGAGCGATCGAATTGTCCGCTACGGTCGACAAATCCAATCGATAATGATGCCATTGACATGTCCGGGCGGAGCTCCACTGACTGAGTTTTGGGGTATTTTTCACTGGTTTGCTATAATTTACTTATCAAGGCGGTCCCCCGTTATTATAAGGACTAATTCTAATACGTTGACATGTTGAGAATAAACCATACTTGATTGACAGAATGTACTAAAATTTTACCTATTACGGTTTCGTGGCACCCATCTTCCAAATGCGACCAAGTCAGGGCGGCCCGGTGAAGCAAAATGTGCATTGGACTAAAACCATAGCTTTTATACTTTTTGATATATGACACTAACTCGTTCATCTCCTACATCTACAACAAAGCATTACCAGTACGGGTCAATTGACTATTGTGAGTGCCCCTGTGTTGTGTGCATACATGTAGTTAACAATAACTGCATGATGCTCAACTTGAGATACGACACACTATATAGATTTGACTCCTCATAATATAGGTAAAGATATCCTAAGATTAGAATCTGTTTTCTATTTTATTTTGTAATGCATGTGTAGCAGAGGAAGCTTCATCATGTGTGTTGTGTGAGTTTGTGATGAAGGAATTGGGTGAAATCATTGGAAGCAATGCATCAGAGGTATGTTTATCTTTGCTTCATAGATGCTGTGACAACCACACTTTGATGAACCCCTGGCATTAGTGTCTATGTCTGTACATATGAGTCAGTGTGTACAGTGCATTCACCATCAAAGACAAACCATCAGTTTATCACTGAATTTTGCGCGTTCACTTACCGAAGACCGAAAAAGGTCAACATTTTGTTTCAAGTGTATGGCCTGACAACACCATCAATTTGATCTAGAAATGGCTCAAAGCGAGCAAAACTTACCAAAAATCATTAGATTAGTCCACAATGGTAAAGAAAACCAGAGGACCGAAATAGATTTTCCTCACAGCCTGTTTGAGCATTCATAAGCTGGCGTAAGCAAGCATTAAAGAATAAATAATGGAAAGAATGTTCAAAGACAAAGAATATTTCTAACTACAAGTAGGGCCTATCATGAACGTTCATCTGTGTTGGTAATCAAATAAATGAAGAATTGAACTATTTTGACAACACATAAAAGTTGCTCACCTGAAAATTTTCAGCTGTTAAGCATGTTAAGACTACAACCTTTTCCAGCAGAATGATCCAGTTTGTTGATATCTAACCTTCCCCCAAATCCTTTGCAACATGACGTATCATGATACTCCCATTTAATACTCTGCACGGATTCCCTTGGTTTTCATATTATTGAGAATAGACTGATATAAAATTGGATCGATTGAGCCCATATTTATTGGTCGAGCTATTAGTTTTAAAATATTGGACGAGACTTGGTCGAGTCAAATATTTTAAACCTCATTGCGAGACCAATAAATATTGGGCGTAAAGCATACAATTTTATCATTAATATGTTTTGGATCAAATATTTTCACACACTTGGACTCACCCCAACATAATAATGACTAAACATGGGTCAATAGTCAAGAAATAAATATATATTGCAAGATCTAGATGTGCTCTGTTTAGTGAGGTACTTTTTGTCACTATCGACCCATGTTGCACTAGATAGCAAATCAGTACAGAAAATTGAAGTGTAAGATATCTTCTCTAGTTCAAGGGGATATCACTAAATGTGAGATTATCACTTTAGTTTAATTAGTAGTTTAATTAGTTATAGTTTCTAGTGAAGTGGGGTCATATACCATATTCAAATATCAGGAGTGGAAAGTACAATCCTGTAACAATCATTTCTGTTGTCAGTTTCGACTGGACTTTCTATTCCTAATCTACGTTGGGGGATAGGGAAATATTGAAACATAACCCATTCTTGATCAAAATCCAGCCTAGACTTCTCCGTAGTCCACTTGCCAATTGTGCACTACTCTGGCTATTACATTTAAGCTTAAAAACTCTGATTTAATTAATGAGTGCACAATTGATAGATTTTCACAACTGATCTTTTCAGTCACCGTACGCCCTCTGTTTGTTAGCTTCCCAAGTGGACTACTGACTTTGCCTTGAGAGTTAGGCCATTTTCTGGCCTAACTAAAATTGGTGATGATGTAATGCATCTTTAAAAATGAATCTGGCTTGTGATTGGTCGCCCAGATCTCGTTATTGTTTAAATCCTCCCGACGCGTACTGGTACCATTATAACTATACATGGTACACAACTATCTAGGGAATGCGGCGCTTTTGTGCTGGTGGATGAACGTATGCATCTAGAGCGTATTGTACCACCATGCTTAGTCTTGTGGTTAGATTTTATTGATAAACAAGTATGATTGACATAGTGTGAGTCCCGGGGTAAAGTTCTGCTTAAAAGTGAAAGTCCATAGTCGGTTTTTCGGATAATAAACTGGCAGATTCTAAAATTAGAATTGTTCAGTATTGAAGTGTCATTATAATTATGCCATTATGATATGTTGCATTCAATAATATAAGCCTACGTAGGGCCTATACTTTACTTTTACTGTCACAAATATAATTATATAGCCTAAACTTTTTCATAACCATTTTATACTAGTATTTTGATGTAGGCCTACTAAATATCAGTATAATTTCGAGTTCAACTGAATGCGTTCATCATGATTAATAACATTTTTATTTATCAAAAATCGACTATGGCATAGTCTAAATCCAGCCTAGATGTTTAATATATTTTGATTTGAAAAGGTACCGTACAGTTGAAATCCAAAAGAAAAGTTTTGATGAAAGATTAGAGAGATTGCGATTTTCCAAACATAGGTATTCGGACGTACGTTGACCTATTCAAAACCACTCTCCTGTATCGAAGCGAGGTCACGTATTTAGCCAGTTTTGAAGATTTTCCACGTGCAAAATCAACGTAGATACATCGTTGAAAATGCACAAAATTTGTCCATTTCACAATATGTTAAAGAGAGTCAATGATAATGAACATACGAAGGAAAGTCTAATTATTACTATTATGATCCTTTTTTGTTTATCATTATAATAAGGTACAGCGATGTGTTGAAAATCGACTAAATTTATACGCGATGTCCATGCAGAGATTGCCCTTTGAAATGTGTGTGATATTTTGCTTACAAAAAAATTACATTGCGATTTCCCATTTTGGATTCCAACGCAGTATAAAACTCAGATGCTACGTTGAAATATGCTGATTTTACCTCATGTCGAAGTTCATGCAACGCGCCCAATTTTCAGGACGAAGAAGTCTCATTTTGAAAGTAAAGTCGTGATATATGGATGTTGTGATCTTTAATCTACCAAAATATATGTTTTTGGGCAACTATAATATAAGTTTAAACAGCATATTAAAAGGGCATTTCGTGATCCACAGCATCATCCCCCCACTTTTCTCAAAAAAAGTTGGGATTTTTATATCACTGGAAACCTCTGGCTACATAATGTTTATATAAAAAATGTCTTGCAGAATAATTCGTTTTGCAAAGATATCATGAAATTTTAATTTCGCTCTGGTATACCAGAACGAAATTACAACACATTGTCTATGGAGCAGTGTAATACACATAATCATGCATAACTCGCAAACGCAAAATCGGAAAGCAACTGAAATTTTGGGAATAAGCTTTTTTCGTGGATATCTACTGAAGAATGTCATAAAAAGAGGATTAGGATTACGAAATACTCCTTTAAGTCAAAATTTTAGTCAAAATCAAAAGCGGGCTGTTTGAATTAGGCAGAGCCTCAGTAGCCTGCGCTTACTGTTAATTTTTCAATCACTATGCCCTCTATCGACCTAGATTAGATTAGATCACATATTATAGTCTTTATTTCAGCCGACTTGCTTGTTCTCCTTTCTGACGAATGAGCACAATCCAGTTTTGAACCGAGATTAGCGATATTTAACACCGTATTAACGTACGTAAAAACGTACGGTCCACGTGCTGCGTTTGGCAATCTCTCTAATATGTTTTTCAGAACTGACATTTTCATGATCAAAAAACAATATACTTTCCCAGGTGCATCTGTTTAAGTGCCCCCCCCTCCTTATGCACTTTTAGCATGAAAAGGGTTAAAAATGCTAGATGAATTACAGCAAACATCATCTAGTACATAGAGTTTCAATAGCTGTGACATTTGTTATTTCGCTATTATTGCTATTTGTACAACATTGTTGTCAATATACTGACCAAAAAAGTTACGGCACCCCCCTCCGGCGCTTTCAGTGGCATAGGCCCACCAGCCGTAATTTCAGAATTACAACTGGGACTAAAACAGGCCAAGCGTAAGAAGCACATCACAGATTTAGGTCAATGTTGTTAACATGGACTTTCAGTACACTGTCCGAGACCTTACCGACGAACTGTGTTAGGGGCGCACCATTAGATTTCCAGGGGGGGGGGGGGGATGGGAGTTTTTTGAAAAAAAAAAAAAAAAAATTGCCCACTAGTGAGAAAAAAAAAACTTTGCCCACTAGTGAGACGAAAAAAAATTTCTCCCACCCAACTTTGTATAAAAATGTACATTAAAATTGAAAAAAAATAACTTTGCCGCCGAAGGCGGCGAAAAAAACAAATTTGGTGCTCTTGGAGGGAAAAAAAAAAATTCCGCCGCCTTCGGCGGCGTAAAAAAAAAATCTGCCTGACCCAAACTCCCATGCCCCCCCCCTGAGAATCTAATGGTGCGTCCCTTATACTGGGGTCCTGCAAGCCTTTCTACGTCACTGATTCAGATGTGACAGAGGTCAGATCTGTTGTTGCAAAGATTTGTTTACCATATTTGTCTTTTTCTAACAGAAAGAAATCGTGGCAGGAGTAGAGAATGTGTGTTCCCACCTTCCCACCACCATCCTAGATGAGTGCACCATCCTGGTAGATGACTACGCAGATGCAATAATTGACTTGCTTGCCCGAGGGGTGTCCACACAGATGGTCTGCACAGAGATAGGACTATGCGGTATGAAGTAGACAATTTTGCGCTACTTTAAACGGTGTAAATGGCTTTACTTGCCAATGCAAACTTAAAGGAAATACATATTATATTAGTTAACTGAAAATGGACTAATGGACTGTTAAAATTGCTTTTTAACTTACGAAAGTTACATGGACAAAGAAAAGTATTATAAAGTTAATGATCCCAAAAGCCCTTCATATATGTTACTTGTGCATCTTATACACTCAGACTCAGAAATCAAATGTTCTAAGAGTATTGTTGTCAATGTTTTTAAGAGAGAGAAAAAGTTTTTGATAGTTTTGTTCATTTGAAATGTAAAAAACCAGTGCACATTTATATCTGTATAGTAGTGTCGCACTGAAGTTGATGCCAATGATATATACAGTGCAACCCAAACTTAAATGACGAATCCTTACTTGACAAATGTGGGTATTTTATAATGGAGTCTGTGAATTGGCTTTCTTAATGTGTAAGTGATCAGTTGAGCTGGGATCAGTCTGAAATTTTAAATATTACAACACATTAGACATTCCAGAATGTATCCGAATATTTGAACCATCCACTTCAAAAAAAATTTGAATGATTGTAAATCAAAATATGACAAATTTGAAATAAAATTTAAAAATAAACGACCTCATTTTGTGTCTTTAATTTATTGGAAGTGTTGGAAGTAGTAGTTGAATGTGACAAGGTAGACTACTCAATGTTTGAGCATCCACACCTGAGATGATACTGCGTTTTGTCCAAAAGGTAACTATTATATTTTCCATAATTGGTGGAAGTGGGCGCGGATCTTGGAATAGGGCCTGTCCTTCCCAGTTGTTAAACATGTACTAACATGAGGCCAGGCAGAATATGGGAACTGGTTGGCCCTTGTTGGCACTTAATTTGATATTTTGAGATAAAATCATTTCTAGGGACTTTGGGGGTGCTGTTAAAAAGTGCTTCCTTCCAAGATGGCATCCGTAACACGGTGGTGTGTATGCACAATTATGACTATATTTGTGGCAAAATGAAATGCACAGGGTGTGCCTGAAAGAACTGTATCATCGGAAACTGTTGTTTGGGGGTATTTTAACGCATAAACCAAACGTAACTAAATAACTGATGTTGGGAAACATATCAGATAACACATACTTTTTGAATTTTGACAATTGACCGCTCCGTTTTTGAAATAAACGAAATTTACGAAACTCCCTCATTTTCAAGAGTTTAATTTTATTTACAAGCTGAAAGTATGTCATGAGAAATATGAGACAAGGGGAAACACCTTGGAAGGAATCATGCAAGAGTTTGTGTGTTACGCCATGTTTTAGGGGAAAACCTTAAATACTGTAAACAAACTGAATCAGAGTTATTAATTATCATAGGGGATTTTCCAAATTGCTCAATGCTCAGTGCATAGTTGCACTATTATAGGAATCCCTGATAACATATTGTGAAATGGACATAATTTTGGAAATTCCCCAGGAAGTAAATGTGACAGAACGGTCTATTAATAGATTGTGTGTATAAAAGGTGAAGATTTGGAGTTTGTTTTTGCAAAATGTCATGGGAGATTGTAAAACTCCACATGTATGTGTTGGTCTTCGTGCTTCAAAAAAGAAGTACATTTTAACCAGTTTACATAGCCAATAATTAAGCTATTTTAATGCAGCAACGAAGGAGATTTATGAGTACGCGAACGTGCTCCTCCTCATCAAAGGATTAAAGTTCTTCTGTCGACTTGCTGGAGTCTGGTATTTTAAAACAACACATCTGTCAAATACAGTGGAGCAATGCAGAAAAAGCCTGCTGGCTAAGTACTAATTAGTTAAAAGAGTGATTATCATTATTTGATTACTTTTGTATGTGCATTTGTTGTCATTATATTGTACCAATCATATTTTGCTTTCAATTAAAGACTTAGATTTTGTTAGCTTAATCGGACAGTGTATTTGTGTTGTGCATTCGTGTGAATTTGGGTAAGCGGTGATTTTGGCCTTGAGTCAGTATGACTCGTAACATCATCTTAATTTTTAATCTTAATAGTTCGTCTCAAAGCCCTTCCCAAGATTAAGCAAAAAACCTAATACGGAATGCGGCTTTAATTATATGTTTTTTTTTTATTTATTTATTTATTTATTTATTTATTTATTTATTTATTTATTTATTTATTTATTTATTTATTTATTTATTTATTTATTTATTTATTTATTTATTTATTTATTTATTTATTTATTTTACTTTTATATTGTGTATCGGTGGTTTTTTTGGAAACTCGAAGACATGTAAACAGTCTCTCTAAACAAACAAAAACGGTATATGTACATATGTACGTCGTATGTTAAGCAACTGCAATGATTGTTTTTCGTCTGTTCCCCTAACATTTTGTCCCCCCCCGACCAAGAAAGCTGGCTACGCCCCTGATACATCCGTGCAATAACTTGTGAGACCTCGTTTGAAAGCAATATATTCTATGATGTCATGAAATTATGGACAATTTATGCCTATTACAGACATAAGGCCTGTATAAGAGTGGCACTGATAAATGATAAGTGTATTGCAGATCTGTTTTTTGAATTTGTAACAAGGTTGAAACTGCATTTGTAAATAAGTTAAATCCACTTTACCTATAGTGGGAACAAGAGCAGAGTATTAAGTATACCTTCATTATGTGTGGGGGTTTGTGGGGGGGGGGGTACAAAAAGTTTGGGTGTATACAAAAGGGGGTCAAAAGGTTTTGAGTCCATAAAGAGGGGACTTCTAAATATGGCAAATTTACTCTGCACGATGGTTACGGCAAACTATTGGACATCGTGCTTAAATAGGCCTATAAACATTTTGATTTTGCAGCGTTCCCTTTTTGGTGGATTTGGGCCTCGACAAACAGACGGCTGCCAAAAATTGATCAAACGAGGAAATAAGCGCAATTTCAATAGAGACCTTTTTAAAATTTGTCTTCTCTTGTCTTGTTTTATCTTGTATGTAACTTTGAAATAAAACAAAGACCAGGAAAGTATTGCTTTCAACGGAGAGCCGTTGTCACGGCTTCGTTAACGGGAATGATTTAGTGAAAGTGGTGAATCCCATGCCCCTCGGTTAAAACGAGAACACCGTGGTTTTTTTTTTAAAGATTTGATATTAGAATAGTTTAAATCAAAAACTAAATTTAAATAGTAACCACAGGTCTTCATGCCTTCGGGATTAAAGAAATATACTGTGATTTTTCCGTTCCTTTTTTCTCACATGCATTTTAAATATCAACAGTATTTGCGAGACGTATCACCTTTATTTTATTTTACTCACTGTGTTATTTCCAGTTAGGTTTTAATAAATCAAAGTTAAGTTCCAAATAAACGGTGTGTAGAATTAACCCTAACACTGACCCATGCTTTTTGGTATCGGAAGTCAGAGAAGATCCGATTTTTTCAAGAAGAAGAAAAAATTTTTGACTTGGCACCCCCGGGATTCGAACCTTTGACCCCTCGCATGCCAAGCGAACGAACGCGGACCGGTAGCTGCTCGGGTTATTGCTGCCCGGCCAGCAATTCCGTGATCATATCACACTTCGGGTGATTGCGTCATCGCAGACCCTGGGATGCATGCATGTTATGAATTTTTCATCGTGGTATTTTGTGGTTTTTACTGGTGTTAGGGTTAATGTTCTTTTACTAGTTTTTTAATATTATCACGGTTAGGCCTATGGACAAATGTGACAATGTTAAATAAAAAAGAAAACAAACCTAGATACAAATTACTTTTTGTTGACACTGATTAGGCCTACATATTCTATGCACTGATATAGCAAATAAACTAGAGCGGTTACCGCACCATAGCTGAACCATGGGGCTTTGGCAGTATATTGTGGTACTTGATATAGGCCTATATCACCCCTTTATGACCCCTTAACCTTAAATGAATTTTAAAATATTTTAAAACATGTTTAGAATGTCATATGGATCATTGCATTTAAATATCAGCTCAATTGGAGCATTTTTGAAAACTTGACCTTTGACCCCGTTATGACCCTTTAATGACCTTCAATGAATATTAAAATATTCTAAACATGTTTAGAATGTCATAACGATAATTGCATTTAAATATCAGCTCAATCGGAGCTTTTTTTTTTTTTCGATACTAACTTTTGCTAAAATGAATCTTCCTTCCCAGTCACTTATCACTTGGTCAAACGTACATGTAATTGTTGGATTTACTAAAATAGCTACACCTTTACTATCGTTTGTTCCATGAATAAAAACAATATTACTTGACCATTCTCGTTTCCACTGTTTTTCTAAAGTTTTACAGCAATGTGTTTCCTGAAGGAATATAATGTCTATTTTTTTCTTCTTCATATACATAAAGATTGCTTTACGTTTTTTACATTTCTCAACCCACGGACATTCAGAGATGCAACATTTATACACGACATAAATAAGAAGTACAAATAATAAAAATAATAATATTAAATAATAACGAGATTTGAAATAAAAAAAAAGTAATCAAAAAGATAAATCCTGATCTACTTGATCAGTTTAGCGGGTGTCTACCCATCCGAAAATATTACAAAATGTTCACCAATCAGTTCAAGAGTTCACCTTGCTTTTATAGCAAAGTTCTTTCAATAGTTCTTAATATTTACTGTTTGTTTATTTTCATTGTTTGCGCTTTAAACTTTCAGTTATGGTGTTGAGATTCACTTATTGATGCGGAACTCCGCTATCAAACTGTCTTTCATTATACTTGTAAACAATATTGTGTCTATAATAATGTGTTAAGATTAGTCTACCATGGGGTGCAGCTATCATTCTAACTCGTTTCCAGTTGGTTGATCATCACCAAGGTCTCGCTGATCATCCCTATGGTCTCGTTGTTCAGTGTGCCGGCAATTCCTGTGTATTGGGCCTGTATATTCTCCATAATCTCGACCGTATGTATCATCTGCATAAAAGGCGCCTTGTTTCCTTTTTGTCCCTCCAGTAACCAGCGACAAACCGGAAATAAATTTTCTTCTTATACAGTAATTTTACTCGTTCAGAGAACGCCTTTTTCTCCTTTAAATCCTTGATCGTTAGGTCCTCTACCATGTGATAATTTTCATACTTAAGTTTCTCCTTCTTTTCGTTCATAATGTCCATTTTATCTTGATACCGGAGAAATTTGACCAAGATGTGTCGATCTACACCGTGACGAAACTTTCCATCTCTATGAGCACGTTCTATTTCAATGTCTCCTCTGTCAAATTGCTCCTTCAAAATGGTCTCCACTATCTCAAAGACATTTTCCCCCTTTTTTTCGGGGTACCCTATTATCCGTATGTTACTTCTTCGTGAATGTCTTTCAAGCTTATTAATGTGATCATGCAGCTCGGCGATTTTGCTTGTATTTGATCCGATCTTTTCTTTCTGATTTTTTGCTATTATGTCCAGGCGTTTTGTGTCCTTTTCGCCAGCGCATAGGGCGCTGGTACCTAATTCTGAGATGGGGTTTGTGTACACTAAAGATTAGCTAAGATTATAGCCTTCTTCTATTGGTATGAATTTTTTTTTTTTACTTCTCGTGGTGGAAATGTTTGTGATGTCTGCTAATTCGATTTGCAAGGAAAAGAATGTATGTTTTGCCGTTTCAACGAACGAAAACGATTGAGTATTGCCAAAGTTTTGTTTGAATTAATTATGACTTAAAAAGTTATCATAGGTTAGGCCTACACATATAAACATAAACTTGTTCAGCAATCAGCATATCAAAAAAATGACATGGTCAAAGCGGGGGAATTATCACGAGGTCATATCAGTGGACTACTGATAGCATGATGTTTGGTTGCCTGTGAGTGCATAATTGATATGTTGATAACAGATCTAATAATGTTGTGGAATCAAAATCTTCATTATATGGACCACATTGAAGTCAAAGTAATTATCTATCCTATCCTGTATCGTTTTATGGATAAAATTGACTCAAAATGTTATTGATGATATTATTGCTATCTTTAACATCAGTTTTGTCTTTTCAACGGGAAAAATCCGATTGAACAATATATCCCATATTTTGACATGCACTTATAGAAAATAAATAAATTATTGTCTTACTTTATAAATGATAAATACTGTAAAATGACACATAACTAAAGTGAGGCCAATTTCTATCTTTTTATTTGATTCATAAAATTACATTCAACAAAATGATTGAAGACTGAGAAAACACACAATGCAGATTACAGAATGGAGTAGGTAAGATGCCATGTCCATAGCTTTGCAGGAGTTTCGGACTAACAATCAACACATTCAAAAAATACAGTTTAAAAGTGAAGATTGTAGTGAATGATGAGTCCTTTATCATGTGCTTGCCACTATCTACTTTATAGTAAACTATACATTGCGAAATAATATAAAATTATTTTAAAATAAATTGTGCATGTAAGTTGAGTTAACATAGCGAATTAACTAACAACTGCAGTGTATTTCTTGATTTTTATAATAAGCATGGGTAAAAAGCAGTAAAGACAAAAATACAGAACAATTTGGAGTAATGAATTAAAGAGTTGACAGGGGTTATAGGAGTTAATGTGTTTTGCTGTTTCAGTGTGCATGTTCTCACCATTGATGGTTTGGTGAACTGTCATGTAACATGGATGTAAGCGTGATCCTAAAAATGCCTTTCACGGTGACCCAAACTATTTACAAGACCTCTTCTGCATTGACGCTGGCCTTCCCTTTTAAAGGGAATTTTTATTTATGTCTATAATTTCCTCACCTTGGAAATTCACGGCAGCTTTAATATCATTCAGTTCCTTCTTCAGTTCATTCTGTCCAGTAATAAGGGTTTCTAGCGACCGTTTAATGTATGCGTTTACGTCCTGATCCTTTGAACTATCGTGGGCATTAGCACTACGGGAATCATCGGCGAAATATTTACTTGTAGTCGGCCTTGGATCAGCTGCGTTTTGTTTAGCGCTAGTGTTACGTGCAGTACTCACATTACTACCGCCGCTGTTTGAATCACCCGCCGTATCATTTCCACCTTGATTTTTTCTTCTTCTGGTATCCATTTCATTCGAAATTTTGATCAGTGTGTTCCGAAACTGCTAAATACGTCGACAGTATCAATATTTCTGATTCTGGTGATTATTTAGACAGTCAATTTAACGTTTATTCCGGACGGTGACACCCTCGCGTGCTTCATACCGCCGCCATGTTGTTGTGACAGGATTACCTCTATTGTATATATTATTCTATTAACCCTCCTCGTCTTTGCATCTTCTCCAGGTGTTAGGCGGCTTTTATTTGCACAATCGGGCGCTCAATACCCCAGGTTGGTGCTAGCGGGAAACCAAAGATGGCCGACCAAATCCTGACCATGACTTGGCTCGTTGGATTCGTCTATACGGTATATACATTGTATATCAAACGACTAATAGATCCTACTATCATGGCGTCAGGTCAATGTTCATCATATCCCGTATGTTTCTTAAATTCATTCATATTTGAGACAAATTGCTGTGCTCATTTTATAGGTGCACAGGTAGATCCGTGTTTTTGTTTTTTTTAAGTTTCATTTCTTTTTAATGAAAGAATTAAGGTTTTCCACTGCACGGGGGCCACAAGAGTGATACTAATTATTTTCAAAACGAATACGTGTTCCCGGTTGGCTCTATAGCGATTTCACATAAAAGGTATTTCTAGTACAATGCAGCGTCGGACTCTAGCTGAGAGCGTAGCCTAAGTCATTACGGACTCCAAGAAGGGCTCTCCATACACATATGAACAAACACAAAGGAGGGTAGTCTCCTCCGTGACCAGCTTGATTTCGATGGAGCGGAACCAAATTGGCTGCAGAGGGAGGAGACGGGTCATTTTGGTATGCAAATTAGGCAGTGTCGTAGCAGTCGTAGCCCTGATTTTGTTATTCATTCACAATATCTTTGCATTATTGATGGAAGTAAGACATGTCGGGGTTCGCAAAATTATCGAATTTTCTGGCCTTTGTGCTTATATTTAGCGCAATTGGCATTATTTCTGCTAAAGGTAAGAATCAAGAGATTTATAATGTGTTGTAATTTTGAAATTCAGTGATCGGATTGCCTGGTGGTGACTCAAACTTTACGTAACGCATAGCTAAAAGCAAGGATTATTAAATCAGGATGTGACACTTCGTAATTTGCATGTGTCCAATTCATATGTTAATAGCATATTGTTATTAAAATGATGGTCTGACCTGGCCAGAGGGCGTTAATATAATAGACGTTTGATAAAGGGACAGAGTAGTTTCCGTTTGTATCGGCTACCGAACGAAACATAATTATTATGCACATTCCGACCAGACTAGCTTTGCCAGGCAGAGTAGGCCATGACGCGTAGGCCTATGTGCCGAACGTACATTTTAACAAAAACAATATTATTTGAAGTTTTAATTTTAAAAAATTACCCTATTTTACTAAATTACCATGTAAATTAACCGGTAATTTACCGACTCACAACACTGACATGAATACAAGTTTTAGTATTATTTAATAATATTATTTCCTCTAGATCGTTTGATGTACAATGGTACAGGTTGGGGGGGCAAAATAGTTTTGTACTTTTAAATATTAAAATATGAGGGTGGGGATCATAACAGTTTTAGGTCCATTAATTTGTGAGACCGGGGGTCAACAAAGTTTTTGGTTCGCGAAGAGGGGATGGGGGTTAAAAAATTTGTAACACGAAAAAATATATTGCCACCCCACCAAAGTATTTCTGAACACTCCCTAAACTTAGTTGATTTTTCAGCAAATGTTATTTTTCAGTGAGTTTTGCTTTTATTCTGTGTTACATTATGGCAAACGGAAACAATCAAAATGTGATGTAGCTAGGAAACAAATACTATAATCGCTCCTGGGTGTCACCCATGCATACTTTTTAATGTAGGCCTACCGGTATAGGGGCCTATTGCCAATCACAAAGTTTGAAATTGTAATTGTTTAATGTAGGCTACTCCCTAACAGAATACGTTTATAGGCACGCTGGCGAAGTGACGTACTTAAATCGGATTAACTACCATAACAATAGATGAATACAATTTTGACTATATCGCCCGCACTCACGTTCATGCAGTAGGACCTACCGATGCATTGAACCATAGATGTCAAAGAAATGCTAATCACTTGCACCTGTAAGATTAGTCTCTTTGAAAAGAACGGTATTGTATTCAATCTATTATATGATTGAAGACAGGTGTACAGACGGCTTGACGTGAGCCTATGATTTTTTTTTTCTGGGGTCTTGTGGTGTACGCTGGTTATCATCGATGTTGAAGTGCCTATAATAGTTCAATGTAAGAAAATGAGCCAATAGACGTGATGAATAAAGATCGGATTTTTGGATTATTAGTGGCGGTATACAATTAAATGTCAAAATTACGGTGCTATTCTACTTTTCAACAATAATTCATACTGGCAGGCAACACCAATAAGTGTATTAGTGCAGATTGATATTTTTCGGGATACCTTTCCACAGGGAGGAAGCACATGGCAAAAACTATTGCCGCGGGTGCCATTTTGGAAGGTCACGTGAAGTGTCAAATGATTTTTTGACTTCAAATACTCACTGTATTTCATATCTTATGCTTGTCGTATATTTCCTTTCTATTATCGATAGTTAGTTTCAATTTCGACATTACTATATCAACAATATATTCCCTTATCAAATTAAAAGACTTTCTTGCAGAAACAAATCACTGTGGCCTGATGGGATCATAGTAGTTGACCCACTTCCGCCCGGTCTAACCTTGCTTGGGGGCGCTTTTTACTATCTTCAACAGGTTCGATTCGCTAAACTTACGACACCTTTATGTGGTGACCTCAATCACATGGGCTGAGTAAGAGTTGATGTGAATTATTCATAACCGATCGATACCTTGCCTCACTTTGTTGAGAGCAAGCCAACAAAATTTGCCATAGGTTTGCGTGGCTAAACAAAAGCCGTGAATTTAGTGTCACCCCCCTGCTAAAAGTTAAGCATACCAGATCCATTGTGCAGCATCCCATTGATCGAGAAATCTATCCACGACGACACGATAGTTACTGTGTCCAGTACATAGTTATAGAGTGTGGAACGATAACTACTTCACTATCGTCGCCAGTTTTCAAACACATTAAAACAATTCTGTGTGAATAGCCCTAGAGCTCTAGCCCTAGAACTCTGGTCATAGTATCCGTTTTTACTTCTACTAGGGCCAGAGGCACTTACATATGGCACGCGAGACAAGACAAAAAACGGCGAGACTTAAAAAATGACGTCCAGTTTAAAAAATGACGCCGAGAATAAAAAAAATTAACGTCGAGAATAAAAAACAACGTCGAGAATGAAATGATAACGTCGAGAATGAAATAATAAGGTCGAGTTTTAAAATACAACGTTGAGTTCAAAACGATGACGTTGAGATTGTAAAACCAACGCCGAGTTTGTAACGGGCCGAGTTTTTTCGCGTCCAGATTTTTTTCGCGTCCAGATTTTTTCGCGCCGAGAAGCGCCCTCTATAGTCTTTCTGTATATATTATATCTCAATACTAGTAATTATTATAAACCATGCAATTTATTGATTATTTACTAATATTATTCATATTTGAAAGAAACAACAATGATAAAGATAGCACTTGAGCTGTGATTATTGGCAGTATATTGTTCATGTTTCATTGTAGGTAATGGTATGCGTGTTTGTTTAAGTCCATGATAGTGATAGTGTCTCTATGGTTGAATCCAGCATGGTCTTGACTTGGTGGAGGTCAGTGCACATAAAAAAGCACGTAGTATGGGGTGGGTTACCATGGTTATCAGGTCAAATTGCAAGGATAGGACAGGAAATGGGCAAGGTCAGTGATGTAATGTTAGGTATGGGTAGCAGGTAGGGTCAAAATGGGTTAACAATCTACACATTGGGTATGGAGGCAACATAAGACAAAACATGAAATTTATAGGCCTACCTGTTACAATAATTTGAGTGATAATTCATGTTTGACCAATTGGGTGTACAGGGTGTCCCAGAAAAATAAAAAACTGGACCTAAGTTGAGAAATAGGCATCAGAATCCAAATATTTAAAAAACAGCGTATAGCCCATATAATACGATGATTTTACTTGAATCGGTTGAATGATTGCGATTACATAACGCATGAATCAATCACTTCATTTCAAGTTTGAAAGAAAGTTCATTCAGAATCAGAATCAGCATTTTATAGACAATCACCCAAACAAACCAGGTATAAGTCAAACTAGACATTAAATGAAAATACAGGATCGAACATAGAGAATACAACATATTATTATGAACATGAGAAATTAACTATCATTATTTCCCAGCAAACACAAAACGTTTAGAAAACGTTTTCTCTAGGTTCTAGTTTGGTCTTTTACGTCTTCGTCTTCCAAAACGTTTTAAAAACGTTTTAAAAACGTTTTGACTTGGTTAAAATATTGTTCGTTTTACCATGACGTTCAGAAAACGTTTTTAAAACGTTACAAAATATTTCGATTTTTTACGTTATTTTGCCACGTTTATAATACGTTATTTCCAGAACGTTTTCCGAACGTTTTGTACAACGTCAATTAAATGTCTTTCTAAAGCGTTTAATTATTATTTCATATTATCAAAATGTTTTAACACGTAGCCTACTCTGGTTTAAGGCACTGTATGGTCGTAAATCCTGGGGGACAGCGGGGACACGTCCGCATACACTTTGGGATATCAAATGTCACCTAACCCCGTTTTCGGCAAACACTTCCCTGGTCTAGTTTAGAATTGAAATTTTCTCGCGCTCCGCGTACTTCATCGCATTCAAATTCACCTTCATATTCACATCCCATTCACCGTGATTGGGGGCTAAAATAGTATAACAAGATTTGTGTGAATAATACGCGCATCTCCCCGTAAACTTGACCGGTAAAAAGCAATTTGTCTATGTCATACCCTGATATCTGGTACGTCAGCAATTAACAGAAAGGAAAAAGAGGAGCTATCATGTCAGATGACTGAGGAAAAGGACGGAATCGAAGGATTGAAGAAAGTAAAAAAAAGACAAGATACACATGACAAAGCCGACTAAATATTAAATCAACAGGGATTAAATAATTCCTTGAATTCTTATGACAACCCCTCCCCCGACATCTCAAAGAAGAAAAAAGTGAAAGAAAAATTCCTTGTTGTTTATAGATAGCATTAAACGCCTTGATTTGGTATAAAATAGTGTAAAATTGCATATTTTTGCGCGCTTCGTGGGAAATGAACCCAAATGTGTATCAACTTTCACTTCAAAATATGAAACTTAATGTTCGCCTGCTGTGCGCGCATATAAATCCCAGCAATTGTGAAGTCAATGATGTCTGTATATTGTTGATGAATACAAGTTTAACTGTTTAATTCTTTATTATATGTGCATCAATCAGGAAACATGTACCTAATTTGGCAAGTGTTTCACGCAGTCCTTTTTATTATAACAATCTCTTCATCACAGCACGGTTCAATTATATGCATTCGACAACATCACTTCTCGGACGTTGATCTCAATTTGTAGAGTTAAGCTTTTGCAACCAACATTTTAAAGTCAGCCTAAGCCTAGCATAAGCTGCTGGTTAGTGAGGAACTGTGTCTTAGAGATTGTGATGTATGACCCGGTGTTTGACTTGCTTGACATCTTTAAGTGTGACCTATATAAAAGTTTTATGGTTTTGTGAATCGTCTGGCAACCCAAAATTCAAACCTGGAATGTGAAAAATTATACGTTTCACACGATCGTTTATGCTGGCATGCTGTTCTAAGGAATATACATCAAGTTGCTCATCAAAAGGAACTATTTGCATCTGTTTCTTTCAGTTCTACCAAACAAAGGTAAGATTGTATTTTATTATTACTATATTTGCATTAAACATGTTAAAGCGTGTATGTTTTTAGTCAATTTAATCAGTGAAGTTTTAAGTACAATGAGTAACATATGGCATCCACAATATAATGACGGTTGATGTAATTTGAATTCGAGGAAAGTCTTTAAAAGCTGAGGACTTAAGATGTTTTTAATAGGATATTGTTTTTCTAATTATTTACCATTCTTGACTTAAAAGTATGTTGTAAGGTTTGATGATATTCATGGTTTAATTCCGTATTGGTACTACTAAATAAAATACTTGTATGTTCGTGATGCATTCGTATAGCTGGCCTATTCGTCGTGATTGAAAGCTTTAAATTGCAATCATTTGATTGAAATTCAAGGTGGTTTATTGACTTGAGTTTTGTCTTGTTTGTCAAATTGTTATACCTATTTCATAAGTCTATCTGACATAATGTGTTAGATGAGTATTAGATTAGCATGACACTCATGACACTCGATCATCAGATCGTCGGACAACTTAGTACCTGATTTAATTACAAGTAGGCTATATTATTATTCTCATCTATATCATGTATATTTACACAGGCAAATTCCTGAAAGTAGTAAGAGAAGTCATCAAGTATAAAAACAGAACACGTGAGAAGTAACATTATTAATTACAAGTGCAAAAAAGAGTGGCCGTGGTTACCCAATATGTAAGCAATATGTGATTAATAGGGAGTATTTAGCGCCCAAAACCTCATAATTTGAATAATTACTTTAAAGTCAGGCAGAAGGGTTTACTGGAAATCCATTGAAATGATTATCATGTTGCCGGTTATTGCACCCAGAGGTGTATTTTGTGCACCCAGAACTTCACCTGTACCACCTCAGTCTTGACCTATGTTCTGGGTTAGTCACAAACTCCAAGTCCATGGTTAAAAACAACAGATGGTATGACCTATAAATCATATATTACCCAGAGAAGTTCAAGTACGCTAATTTTTGCCCTAAACAATGGAATGTTGGAATATTTATGAAATGATTGCAAATGAATAATGATGTATATTGATTGCTTGGAAGTGGAACACATTTGTTTTTATTTTTAGTGTAATTAATTAGGTTTGTGTTGCCTGAAAGCACTGAATTAAAAAATCAAAGAGATCGATGACCAGTACGATTCTTTAGCCCTAGGTATGCATGCATAAGAGTTCAAAATGATTAAAAACAACAAGTAGAATTTTTTAGCTGTAAATTAAGACCAAAATCAAGTTCATGTAGCCCCTGTAGTCATTAATTTATTCAAGTTACACATGCGAAACGCCCTGTTCCCATAGACTTTGTGTGCTCCTCTTCCCCATCCTTCCCTCACAACTTTCGATCAACCACACATCTCCAGTAGTTGAAAGCTACATTGTTCATATTTACAGGGTTGTTCCCAGCAAACACAAAAACGTTTTTAAAACGTTTTAAATAAGTTATATTTTGGGTCTTGGTTCCGGTAAAAATGTTTTAATAACATTAAAATGTCGGGTTATATTTATAGGTCATGAAATCGTTTTAAAACGTTTTGTATGAAAACACACTACAACAATATTTTTAAAATGTTTTCGAAATGTCATTGTAAACTATTTTTGCAAACATTTTTGGCCAAATATTTTGTCAACACTTAAATAACATTATGTTAAAAAATTTGCACCCCGCAAACACAGAAATGTTCTTAAAATGTTTTTTACAAAACGTTTTAATAACATTTAAATGTCGGGTTATATAAAGGTCGTGAAAACATTTTTAAAACGTTATTGTAAATATTTTGGGCAAACATTTTTTTTTTTTTTTTTTTTCAACCTCAAAATAACATTCTGTTTCGAATGTTTTGTATCAAGTTTTCAAAAATGTTTTTGGAATGTTATTAAAACGTTTTTATACCCTTTATATAACCCGACATTTAAATGTTTTTTGTAAAACATTTGTGTTTGCTGTGCAGTAAATTACCAACAAATGTTATTTAATGTTAAGAAAACGTTTTACACCATTAATGTACCCTTTATATAACCCGACATTTAAACGTTTTCCGACAACCTTTTATAACCTTTTGCGAATGATGTCGAAAACGTTTTGTGTTTGCTGGGTTACTAATGTTAGTGGTGTTTTAGCTTTCAAATGACACCAAAACAAACTATGACATTTTATCAATTAAACAGATCACAATTTAAAACTAGAGGCAAATGGTGGTCATAGACCACAAACCTAGCTGGGGCATGTTGGTGTTGTGGAGGTATCTGACCCCTGCAAAATGTTCCAAAAATGTTCCCCTGTGATGAGGTTTGTTGTCACCGAGTTTTGAGTCCTGTACTCCTCACAGATGTCCAGAAAATGCAATTCTAAGATTTGACCCAGATGACCTTTGACCAGACACCTGCAAGATGTTCCATAATTCACCCCTGGTCATGAGTTGTCACCGAGTTTGAGCCCTGTACCTCTTACAGATGTCCAGATAACGCAATTCTAAGATTTGGCCCCAGAATGATGTCTTTTGAGCTGACTCGTGCAAAATGTTCCAATATGTTCCCCAGGTCATGAGGTTGTCACCGAGATTGAGCCCCGTACCCCTCACAGATGTCCAGATATTGAAATTCGAAGATTTGACCCCAGCTGACCTTTGACCTGATCCATGCAAAATATTCCAAAATGTTACTCTTCTCATCAAGTTTATTGTCACTGAGTTTGAGCTCCGTACCCCCTACATATTGCCAGAAAATGCAGCAATTCTAAGATTTGACATGACCCCTGCAAAATGTCCCCCTGGTTGTGAAGTTTGTTGTCACTGAGTTTGAGCCCCATAAATACCCCTTAGGGGGCTATTATTTTCTTTGGAAGGAGGATCCCAAATATACAGGGGGTCATAAATTTTCGGAAAGAAAAATACGGGGGGGGGCATAATACTTTTGATGACCAAAATGTAGGGAGTCACAAGATGACCACAGATAGTGTGTTTATTTTATTCAAAACTAGCGGGAGCTATAGAGTAAACAGGAGCAGTTAGTAAACGGGAGTGGTTAATAAAGATGTTGAACGGTGATGATAAACATCCCAGCAAACACAAAAACGTTTTAAAAACGTTTTAAATAAGTTATATTTTGGCTTTTGGTTTAGGTAAAAACGTTTTGATAACATTAAAATGTCGGGTTATATAAAGGTCATGATAACGTTTTAAAACGTTTTGTATGAAAACACACTACAACAATATTTTTAAATGTTTTCAAAAATGTTATTGTAAACTATTTTTGGCAAACATTTTGCCAAATATTGTGTCAATACTAAAATAACATTATGTTAAAATATTTGAACCCAGGAAACACAAAATGTTCTTCAAATGTTTTTTCAAAACCTTTCAATAACATTTAAATGTCGGGTTATATAAAGGTCATGAAAATGTTTTTAAAACGTTTTTGAAAATATTTTGGGCAAACATTTTTCGCAAAATATTTTTTCAACCCCAAAATAACATTCTGTTTAGAATGTTTTGTATCAAGTTTTCAAGAATGTTTTTGGAATGTTATTAAAATGTTTTTATACCCTTTATATAACCCGACATTTAAATGTTTTTGTAAAACATTTTTGTTTGCTGAGCAGTAGAATATCATAAAATGTTTTTAAGGTTATGAAAACGTTTTATAACCTTAATATACCCTTTATATAACCCGACATTTAAACGTTTTCTGACAACCTTTTATAACCTTTTGCGAATGATGTCGAAAACGTTTTGTGTTTGCTGGGATTGTGTCTTGGACTAAAACATGAATAGAAATTATTATTATTACCCAGGTATAATTCTGGTTTACCCTGTGCACCCTGTGTTTTAGGGTTTGGTTAGGGGATGTCATTTTTCTTCGTCGGGGGGGGTCGGTGACCGGAGTAAAAATGTTATGACCCTCCTATTGCGGGCACAATTTTTTAGACCCCCCTATGTTGGGTCGAAAATTTTATGACCCCCCCCCACCCACTTCCACCTACACAGACTCAAGACAAATTATTCATTGCCGGAACAAAGGCGAGGAGCGCATCAAAACTTTAGAGCAAAGAAAGTGTGTGGAGTGCGTTAAAATTTAATTGTGTGTGTAAAGAAGGCGCGCTATATGCGCAAAATATCTGCATTATATAATGAAAGATTGTGTGCAAGAATACATGCACAGCGCGCGAAAAGTTTGAGTCACCAGCCCTTAATAATTCTATACCCCTATTTTGGGTGTTGAAAAATTATAACCCCTATAATTGGTCTAAAAATTCTATGACCCCCACTCCCCAGTATATTCATGACCCCCTTCCAAAGAAAATGACAGCCCCCTTATAATTTAAATTTAAATTAGGGTTAGGATTAGGGTTAGGTTTATAAACGGTGAGGATTAGGGTTAGGGTTATAATTGGGGTTGCTTAGGGTTAGGGTTATACTTGTGCGCAGGGTCTACCAGAATTATTCCAATACCCATGAATAGTCCTGTAACTATCACTAAATAGAATTAAATTAATTAAACTATGATCAGTCTTACCTTGTTAGTACTAGCTAGTATTTCTCATTCAAGATCATCATGATTACAGAAAACAGCAAATGGGTGATAACCATGATAACAATAAAATGTACTGCTACCATTAACTCACAGATTATAAACATTTATCCACAGATTATAGAAGGAATTTTATCATACCACGATGCACTGACCAATTTTCATCTAACACTGAAACCTTTTAGAAATGCAGTTTTAACTTGTTGTAGGGCATAAGGTTGTGCAATAAAAATTATTTACAATATTACTTGTATAGTACCCTGACCAATTGACCCCTTAAACAGCTCAAATGTTACAGTCCATGACATATATACTACATCAAATGTAATGTGGCACCACAATAGTGCTGCCGCGCACGCACAGTATAATACCCAGTGGATTCGGGAGGTATCATGAAGGGTTCATGCACTTCTTTTACAGTTACCAATTACTAGACTTTTAAAGGCTTTTATACTATTTTCCCCAACTTCAGAAACAAAAAAAAAAAAAGTAGGGAAAACAAATGAATTCATGTCCCGCATTCATGTAGGTCTATTCCATTTGCAAGCTATTTTTGTGTTGCGCATAATCTTAAACCATGTTTAATTTCCCTGTAAAATACAAGAACACCAATTGTTAATGTTTTAAACCACACAAATTAGGATCTAGGAACTGGGATTCAAATACATGTATATATTAATGCAAGATGTTTTTAATCAAACAAAATAAGATACATACTCTAAGATATAAGTATAAAACAAAAAACCCTAACATCAGAAGACAAGAAAATCCCCAACAATCATTTACTTAAGCAAAACATAGAGCCTGTAAACAAATGCTAGCTAGAGTTTGATATTAACTGCCATGATAATGGCACTGAAAGAATTAAAGTTCCTACTGCAAAGGAAACACATCTGATAGTTTCATATACCGGTACTGACATTGGAATTACTAGTCAAGCCAAAAACACATTCATTACAAAGAAAGAGGCCAGAGAACACTTTCATTAATACAAAGAAAGAGGTCGGACATAACCATACAGAAATAAATGCTAAACATTTTAAAGCCTGGCTCATTAATCCCCTGTTTCCAAACATACCACCAAAGTCTGTAAAATACGGGTGCAAAATCAAAATCAAAAGATAAGCCAGAGCCTAATACTAGTACTTTTAATAGTAAACATAATATTAAACCCATAAATTTATACTACAATTACTGTTAAGGAGTGCCTTTAACACACCTGCATGGTTCATATCAAAAATCACATTTCTATTAAACAAACCTATATAAATATGCCATTACTGCTTATTTCCACTGCATTGACATTCAACCTTAAAGAAAACCTTTGGCTTTGCAATCACCTAAAGTTATTCACTTTGTTCATGTGCCCATATGCCATTATTTCAACTATTGCTTCCTACACAAACTACTGTCACTATTATCCAAGTTTTCTGCAACAACCTTTCAATTCCAACTAACTGCATCCAAAATCATATTAGCCATCAATCCTCCCACACATATATTCCCTGGGCTTGCAGAAACAACAGGTCATTAATTACCTTTTCAACTAATTAAGTGCCTTAGGTTAAATAACAAATTACAGTAACAAACTAACAAACACATTCATTCCTTTAGAAAAACAATGATTCAAAAAGACCAAACCATATCTTCACTAGTCAAATAATTCTTACATAGCATCAAGTCAGGGTTTCATACTCAAAGGGTAACAAAAAAAACATGTGCATTTTCACTTTGTTGCCAGCGGAAGAAAACGGAAGATTACAGTGGTTTGTTGCCAGCGGAAGAACCCGAACGATTACAATACCTAGCTGGGGGGTGTAAACCCCCCAGCTAGGTAAATACATAACCCACCACCCTGTTTGGGTGGCGACTGGGAAAACGCATATCCATTAGTATTAGATTACCATCTCTTGTAATCTTAGTTGTTCTCCTTCGTATAAAGTTTTAAAAACAAGACAATTACTTATTTTGTACATGTAACATGTCATAAAATCATATAGGCCTTAAGGTCTGGCAACTGCTGGTTCAGAAGTTCAAGATATTGTCCTTCGTTCTGTTGAAACATTTTTCGATGTGCTAAGAACATTGTCGAAAAATATCCATATTCCATATTTTGCAACATTGAAGTTTATCATTTGTTTAAAGAGTGATAGAGTTACGCAATCTGCTGTTTAGTTAGTTATCAATTAGAACTTTGTAAAGAAACATGACAAGATAGCTTTTATTGTACCTGATTGAAATACAAAAAACTATGTCAATATTTTGGTGCACTCTTAAGGGATCTAAAATGAGCGTTTATTGCGTTTCGACAGTATTTTTTGAGGGACATGAGAGCACCTCAGACCTATCGAATTGCATTCTGAATACGAAGCATGTCTTTCTGATATCAAATATTTTTCATTTTTGAAAATCACAATATAATACAAATTTTATGACAAATTATAAAAATTGATATAAATTCAAATTTTTGATATATAACAATCCTCGAAGTAAATTATATAAATCTAATGACATATTCTTAAAGTGTATGTAGCAGGGAGGAAAAGCCGACGGTCAATTGAACATTTTGACCTTTCATATTGAAGATATGGATTTTTTCCCAAAAGACTTTTTTTTGGTGTTTTGGGAAAAAAATCCATATCTTCAATGCGAAAGGTCAACATTTTCAATTGATCGTCGGCTTTTCATCCCACCTACATACACTTTAAGTATAAATCATCAGATTTGTAAAGTTTACTTCAAGTACTGTTAAATATCAAAATATCAATTTTAATGATTTGCCATAAAATATGTATTACATTGCGAATTTCAAAAATCAAAATTATTTGATATCAGAAGGACATTCTTCGTATTCAGAATGCAATTCGATATGTCTGATGTGCTCTAATGTCCCACAATAAATACTGTCCAAACGTTCATACCCCAGCCCTTAACTATAAGTTTTGCTTTTTGCAAAACATGCACATGAGGGCCGCATGTGGTTTTATATTAAAACTCCACTCAGCCAAAAATATTTCTATATACATGTATTTTAATATAGGAATATCGAATAGACACGAGAGGTTCTTTAAATATTTTAATATTTCTCAGGAACTGTCATTTTATACCAAACAATCATAACCTGTGCAAAATGTTCCCTTGCCTCCACCCTATACTAGCTTTAAAAACAAAATTATGAATTAAGATGCAATTTTCGTGTGTTCAAAAGTACACAATATGAAATTGTGGTTGATTTACACAATTGAAGTACTAATAATCATGATCATTTATAAATAGGCCATAATTCAAAATAGGCCTATGTTTGACATTTTGCACTTGCGATGAAAATCACAATAACTTTATTCAGTTGTGGGTCAAAGTATCACAAGATACTGAACCATCAACAACGGCAACATCATAAACGGTATTGACTTCCAAATTCCATGCGATAATGCATTAAAAATATTTAGCTTTGATTCATATGTCTTTATTCCAGATACGACACCTTAGTCTTGTTGGAGGACATGATCTCAACGAAACCATCAGGAGGATGATGAGGAAGCTGGGAACGAACAATTTGTGGTCCTCCTACAGTGTATAGGGAGAAAAGGCAAGCTGAGCATTAAAGATAGCCCTTTCAAGTTTCTACAAAGTTATCGTCAGTAAGTTTCATAGGCCCAAGATACAATCTATGATTAACATAATATGTCAAATCACGCAGGCCTTTCCTTTTGGGTGAGAAAACAGATCCATAAGCTTCCATAGAGCTAAGATCGGCTAAGCCTAAACAGAATGCATATAATTTGTCATGCTGTCTGAACCAATCATAGTGGGTGTAATATACTCATATTCTGTGACTATAAAATTAAAATATGGATATTTAAATCTGACCCCTAAATCGGACATACGTTTCCAACTTGGTTTTTTTTTTTTTTTTTTAGATTATATGTGTATACTTTATTCATAAACTTATCAAATAAAAATATTTCCCCTAAGACCACAGACCGCACGTATGGTAACACGTCGACATGTAGGCTTTTGGAAAATCCTAATATTGAGATACAGACCGTTTATTTTGATAAAGGAGTTTAATTTAATACTGAACTCATATCATTTCCACCTTTCTATAGAAGCTTGCATGAAGAATCATCCTCAAGCTAAGGAGGTTGAGATAGAGAAGGACTTGGAGATTATCTGAAAAGAACACCAAATCTTCCAGGTGGAAAAAAGTATAAAGTAAGTTCAAATATCATTGCTGAAATGCCAAATTCATTTATTTAATTCATGTAGGCCTAAAACAATGTCTAGGGATTATAATATAATCACTCATTCTAGACACCACCTTGTCCTCTATTTGTAAACACGTTTAAATGCTAAACATGTTTAGGAATTAATATGTCTTAATGTGTTTAGATATTAAACATATGATGTTTTGAAATTTGACATTGGTGTTTAGGTTTTAAACGTATTTACAAATTGAGGACAAAAAAAGTGTTCAATCTCTAGACACTGTTTTTGCAGTGTATTACTATGTTTCTGTATCTGAATATCAAAAGTGCATAAATATTGTTCGTTGAATGTAAAATGAAAAAAATATCGCATATCGCACAGCTCATTTTCTTTTAAAAATAATGTTTAAAAAAATAATAAAGCATAGCACAAAGCTATTTTACCAAATGTATCTGAGACATACTTTTTTGTAATTACATTTCACACACCTACGTGATGTTTCTTTCTCTATTCGCCACTTGCACGGTTCCGCCATTATGCACTATATGCGGGAGAGCCTCGAACTGGCAGCATACATGAAAGGAAGAATTACGTAACCTTACACAGAATGTTATATGACTGGTTCAATTCCCATTCATGTATGCTGCCAGTTCGTGGCTCTCCCCGCACATAGTGCATAATGGCGGAACCGTGCAAGTGGCGAATGGAGCATTTTTGTTTATTTTCACTTCTCTTAGGTTCAGTAGGGGCACCATGCCCCCTCCCCACACACACACCCACGCGCGCATTATGATTTCGTTATGGTTTATACAGACCTTGAAAATTACTCAGAATTAATGATACTGATAATATAAATAAGTTGTCTGGATATCTAAGGGTGACCATAACCTGATAGTATGTTTTTATTCATAGAATTTCTTATGCCTATTTATATATATTTTGTCATGGCTGCTATTTTAGTGAGCTGATAGATTTAAGGGGAATCGGGTTTCAGTTCAATTTAAAAAATGATGTTTCCCAAAATGATGATCATGCTTATAAATAGATTGTTTTCCATTTTATTATCTATAGAAAGCTGGGAATGTGGATGCAGCGGTACCTGTAGGGGAATTGGAGGATGATGAGCGCGGCGAAAATGAACGTGGCTCCCAACAGGAAGAGGAAGAACAAGACTAGGGGACACATTGAAACTGAAGACCACAGGCACTGTACTGGTAAACATGCTAGTTTTACAACATTGTCGGACAAGGTGCTCACTGTCTATTGAAGTATATATATTCGATAAATATAAGGTTTAAGTTTAAAATAGCTGTGATTATATATCAGACTTTTATTTTAAAACATTTCTCATAAGCATGTTAAGATGTTTTTGTTTCTGGCGAAGTGACGTCCTAATCGGATTAACTACCATAGCAATAGATGAATACAATTTTGAATAGATCGCTCTGCACTACAGCAGGTTGCACTCATCACCTGTCTTCAATCATATAATAGATTGAATACAATACCGCTCTTTTCAAACAGGCTAATCTTACAGGTGCAAGTGATTAGCATTTCTTTGACATAATATATGGTTCAATGCATCGGTACCGCATGGACGTTGTAGGCATACGGGGGATACAGTCAAAATTTTATTCATCTATTGCTATGGTAGTTAATCCGCCTAACTACGTCACTTCACCAGTGTATAATCACCAACGCACTGAATGGTCTATTGTTCTATTGTGTCCGATTTGAGCGCTGACATATTGGAAAATGTTGCCAATCAATATTCATGAGAGTGTACATTCAACGTCCAATTTTCGAAATTGGGTGACTTGTGCTTGGCAGGTGTAAAATACATCTGACTGGGCGTTTTAAATACGTAACGCATAAAGGCATTGTTATCATCGAATGGCTGCCTATAGTGCTGTTAGCGTTAGGCCTATGGGGGGGGGGCTGTGTTTAGTTTCTATAATAATTATTATAATGCCTACATTTTGTCATTCCTTTTTCTTTTCTCTGTACTTATTCTTTCCTTGAAGTATCACTCCCTCTTCTTATCTCCCTTCCCTTCTCCATCCCCTCTTACTTTTTGTCCCCTCTCATTCCTATCATTTTCTTACCTTACCTTTCTATTTATTTACTTCTATTTATTTATTTCTCTTCATTTCTTCCTCTTTCTCTCTTCCTCCAACCCCCCTCTCGTTCTTCATATCCCCTCTTTCACCTCTTCCTCCCTCATCCCTTCCCAAGACCTCTCACAGAAGAGCTGCCCCGCCCCTTCAGTACGCCACTGTTTATGACATTCTCCTTCTTAAAAGAAAATAAAATGTCAATTTGTGAAACAACTTTTATATAGGCCTATACCGGTATACTTATTATTTGTTACATGTATACGTATAGCTATTACCATTATACAGTACTATAGACATAAATGGCAGCCTTGAATGCTTGATGTGTAATCATTCAGCAAGCGCATTCAATGTATTTAAATGAAGCACCTGAAGTCAGTGGGGTGATCACGAACTGTACTCAGCGGCTAATGTGTGCTTTTTGTGCTTACGGCTACTCAATCACATCCTTGTGTGTTATTACAACAAAAGGTACTTTTCGTTCCAGACGTCGCTTTCACGCGCCTTTCGTTTGATCACTTATTGACAGTAGCCTGCTAGGTAAAGCGTTAATACATTGTCGGGTCAGCTTACCGATTTAATGGCGGAAGCCCTTTGTCCCAAACAAAAGGTACCTTTCGATGAATTCAGCATCGAAGTGGTTACGTAATTCTCTTGGTTACCGGATCACGCTATTTTGACATCCTTCGAGTACCATATACTTTGTGTGGTGATTGTTTCGATCGTGGTTCATTACTCTGGCGCGTGATCCCGTTGGCATAGTGACATTACGTAACTTCGATACTGAATAGCTTGTCAGATTTCAAATCGGCACAAGGTTTCAATGCGTTACGTAATCTATTTCTTCTCCATCTATTTAATAGCTCCATGATAATCACACTAGTATTCGCTGAGTGCGTTTCCACAATCGCTGATTTATATTAAGCCTTTTTGAAGTATGGCGGGCACAAAGAGGAGTACTTTGATTTGGGTAATCTTTTGTATGCTGAAAGAAAGCATACACAAGATTACCCAAATAAAAGTACACCATCTCCATTTGTGCCCGTCATACTTCAAAAAGCCTTATTGTTGCAGCGTCGAGGTCCGTTCAAACTACGCCGCAATGCAGTGCGATGCGGTACCGATAAATCGATTACTTTTTGCCTCAACTCAACGCTACTCGTCGCATTTCCAAGTTAAAATGTATTGAACTTCATTTATTGAAGTATTCTGCAGTGCGGCACCGCACCGCACCGCAATTGTGGCGTAATATGAACGGCCCTTTGGTCAAAGTTGCATTAAAGGCCATGTATGGCTTGCGACTTGACGCTCGAGGGCATGCTATAATCTGAGCCCGAATTAAAAAGACTAATTTGCGTCTGACATCCTGCCAACCAGACCGAAAATGTACTCGGACTTTTAAATTCTGCCTCAGATTATAGCGACTTATCGATTATAGTAACTATACCGTGATTTTAATTTGCTGTAAAACGAGAGCATACTTCCGCGATGTTCACAATGCGCCTCCGATCCGAAGCGTAGGCCTACTATGTGTGCTTTACACGCCGTACGTGTTGTTATTTCTGTCGCCATACTCGCAAGTTGCGCCTTGTCAATCGCGCAAGTACGCTCTTGTCAACGGTTTACAGTTAATCGCTCTGCCCATCAGCAACGGAAGTGATGATATTATCTGTATGTTGTGTAAACAATGTAAATTAGTGGTTTTTACGTTGTATTTGGGGACACTAGTAAAGAGGTAATAATTCAATTTGAGGAGTTTTCACAAACACTTCAATTGAACTTATTTTATCTTTGAGACTAGACTATGCGTATTCAAATTATTTGACGTGTTTAATGACATTAAGGGATCTGGAATGAGCGTTTTGAGCGTTTCGACAGTATTTTTTGTGGGACATGAGAGCACATCAGACATATCGAATTGCATTCTGAATACGAAGAATGTCTTTCTGATATCAAATAATTTTCTTTTTTTAAATTAACGGTATAATACAAATTTTATGACAAATTATTAAAATTTGATATTGTTCACATTTTTGATATTAACAGTCCTCGAAGTAAATGTTATAAATCTAATGATATATTCTTAAAGTGTATGTAGCTGGGAGAAAAACCCGACGATCAATTGAATATTTTGACTTTCCATATTGAAGATATGGAATTTTTCCCCAAAAGACCTATTTTTGTGGGTGTTTGGGAGGAAAAAATTGATCGTCGGCTTTTTATCCTAAATAAATACACTTTAAGTATAAAAAATCAAAAATAAAAAGTTAAATGCAAGTACTGTTAATTTCAAAAATATCAATACTTAATCATTTCACATAAAATGTGTATTACATTGCGAATTTAAAAAAAATCAAAATTATTTGAGAACAGAAGGACATTCTTCGTATTCAGAATGCCATTCGATATGTCTGATGTGCTCTCATGTCCCACAATAAATTTTGTCCAAACGTTCATACCCCATCCCTTAAAGGAACAACCAAAAAAGATCGAGGTTTTTGGGAGTGGGTTTCAAATCTCAATGACGTTTGTAAAAATATTTCTTTTAAGAAGATAATTTCAACATTTGTGGATTTACGTTTCTGGCAGGGAGGGAGATGATGGCCGAAAACGAAAGTAGTTTCGTTTATAGGACTAATTTGCTCGTTAATGCTTTGGGTACCGGTAGTTCCTAGCACTCTGTACTCTGATACCTGTATGATGATTTTCCACTGCGCTCGCTGCTCGCTCCGCTCGCTGTTCGAGAGGCGTCGCGGTTTGAGAACGGGGCTAGTTCCATAAGGGAAATGCAGACTTATCATCTTTATAGGCCTACATTTAATCAATTTAGGTAATGAGCCGTGAAAAGGCTCATGAACTGTACATTTGTCAATATTATGCCTAAAATAAATGCATAAATGTTCATGGTACTTTTATTTTACAGAATTCTGCCTTAAAACTTGGTCAATCAAAATACGTGTTGTTAATTCCGTCGCCATATATTCGTTGTGAGTTGCGACTTGTCAACATCGCGCAAATACGTTCTTGTCAAAGTGTCAAACCGGACCACGTTACTTTGCATAAATGCTAATTAAATTTGAGAGGGCTAGACATTACGAACATAGTAGGCCTATGGCAAAATTCTACAAAATTAAAGTAAACCATGAACAATAATTATGACTTAATTTTAGCAAAGTGTTGGCAAAAGTTACGAGCACTTTCAAGTCTAGTCATCATCAACTCTCTAAGAAATAATTGTCCTCTCAGGAGAACCCGCCCTCTTAGATCTTGAACCTCTAAAAGGTTCTTTAGTTTGGGGTCATTTTCGATGGTCTTGGAACCATATTTGGTTCTTTAGAAAACCTCTAAGGGTTCTCCTGTGAGGACAACTTTAGAATCTTTTTAGAACCTTTATTTCTTAGAGTGTTAACTGCGCTTTGTACGTGAGAGTAATCAATTAAGTTTGTCGAATTTAACTGAAGACCGAATTGAAAACATTAGTTTGTGTCTGACGTCAGGGCAAAGGCGCGGTGTGATTGGTTGCTGACCTGCGCAGAACGGCATTTTTGGTCTGGTTGACAGGACATTATACGCAAACTAGTCTTTTGAATATTATTCTGTCTTCAATTATAAATAGTAACTTATATTTGAGAGTTTTCATGTATATAAATTATGTTTTAAAACTTTTTATCCTATAAATGTACAATAATCGGGTTTCATGAGTATTCCATCCATGCATATGTATTAAACAATAATTATTATAAATCGAGTAATAGAGTGTATAAACAGTCATCAATGGTCATGACAATAGTTGACTCGATACATGGTAACACAAGTTCCACATGTTCCATGGGGTGATTTTGCATAGCATGTTTGTATAAAATTAATTTATGTTTCAGCAGTATTTTCAACGAAAATGAATGAAGAATAGTATTCATACACAGGAATAAAGTTTAATGAATCACACATCAAATCAACATTAATTGTCTGGTGTGATTTATTATGTGTCGTGTAAGTCGTAAGTATCACTAATTTGCCAAACTAACTTGTTTCATGAATTTTGTATTGGCCTAATTTAATAATATTTGATATTTGTTTTGGACTTTTATTTTGTTGTTGTTTGTTTTGGATTTTCGCTTTATTTTCATTGTCTTAAACTAATAAAACATAGCACGTTTTCTAAACGTCACTAAAACGTCAAGAAAACGTTCTAAAAACGTAGTAGAAACGTAACATACGTTTTCTGGTGGTGAGTAATGCATCCTCCAATACGTTTTTTACGTTGCTATAACGTTTTCAGGACGTTTTGGACGTTTCTGCAACGTTCTTAGTACGTTAGTTGCGTGCTAGAACGTCCAATACGTTTTCTGTAGGTCCTGGATACGTCTTGGGTAACGGAAAGATAGGTCTTAAAAACGTCTTTTACGTTGCGAAAACGTTTTTAGAACGTCTTTTAATAACGTTTTTAAAACGTCAAAAACCCTCCACAAAATTACGTTTTAAAAACGTTTTATCAGAACGTCTAGAAAACGTCAACGGTACGTTCTCACAACGTTCAGAAAACGTTTTTTGGTTAGCTGGGTTAACATGTTTAAAGAACGTTTTTTAAGCAGAATGAATGAAATTAGCAAGATCAGTGCAGTGCATTTGGTGAGAGCAAAATATAAAAAAATATGGGGCCATTGGGTGAGAGCATACATATTGGCATTTGGTGAGATCAAAATGCACAAAATATGGGGTCATTGGGTGACAGACGGACCGTTTGGATCTAAATTAGTCGGGGCATTGGGTAAGAATTTAACCTTTTTTAAAATAGGGTCTTCGGACGAGACCCTCGAAAATTGAATTTCTAGTTCTAAATGGCTTCAAATGGCTTTGTTATTTCAAAATAAGTAACAAAATCAGTGATAGATGAATCGTTGCTGTTCAAATGGATATACATGTATAAGGGTCTTTGGGTGACAGATCAAAAGGAAAATATAAGGAGTATTTGGGGTGACAGAGCATGTGATAATAAAAAAAAATATGGGGTCTTTGGGTGACTGCGGTGCTAAAAAAGGGAGTCTTAATGGCCCTACATACGCGTCACTTCCCCGCTGAAATTACATTGATGCGGGCATTATCATGATTATGTAGACCCTATCGCTCATTTCTTCACAAACAGTCAACCGAATCAAATATAATTTGCGTACATAATAATATTATAATAATATGATGCACAATACAATGAGCTAAACGCCGCTTTTTACATTTTTTCCGATGCCCATTTCTTGACTTAGCCTATGTCCAAATTCATTCACCAGGGTATTTCTGGTACACCTTGTACCCAGCAAACACAAAAACGTTTTAAAAAACGTTTTAAATAAGTTATATTTTGGCTTTTGGTTTAGGTAAAAACATTTTAATAACATTAAAATGTCGGGTTATATAAAGGTCATGATAACGTTTTAAAACGTTTTGTATGAAAACACACTACAACAATATTTTTAAATGTTTTCAAAAATGTTATTGTAAACTATTTTTGCAAACATTTTTGCCAAATATTGTGCCAATACTTAAATAACATTATGTTAAAATATTTGAACCCAGGAAACACAGAAATGTTCTTTAAATGTTTTTTCAAAACCTTTTAATAACATTTAAATGTCGGGTTATATAAAGGTCATGAAAACGTTTTTAAAACGTTATTGAAAATATTTTGGGCAAACATTTTCGCAAAATATATTTTCAACCCTAAAATAACATTCTGTTTAGAATGTTTTGTATCAAGTTTTCAAGAATGTTTTTGGAATGTTATTAAAACGTTTTATACCCTTTATATAACCCGATATTTAAACGTTTTCTGTAAATCATTTTTGATTGCTGAGCAGTAGATTATCAAAAATGTTTTTAAGGTTATGAAAACGTTTTATACTCTTAATATACCCTTTATATAACCCGACATTTAAACGTTTTCTGACAACCTTTTATTAGGTATATCACCCCAAAAATAAGCGCAGCAGAAACATGTTATTTGATGCTTTTAATTGAATCATCGTTATGAATGCTTCAAAAAACAAAAAACAGAATTGAAATCGGATAATGCAAAGTGATGTAACGTCGACTTGAAGATACCCGGAAATCGGGTGAAAACCTGCCACAAATTGCTATAAATGGCAAAATGGTATTTTTTGGGATTTGTAATGCTTATTCGGACACTTACTTGAAAAGGTAGCATTGATTTAAGTATCACAGATTAATTGCATATCTTTCCGGACTTCGTTAAAGAAAACAAGATTAAAAAATCTCTCCTCGAATAAATGTAATAAATCCACCAAATGTACAATTTTAGCCATTTTGACCAATCTGCAGACAAATAAAAGCTTAAAAAATGACTAAGTCCAGCTAATTAATATGCAAAAATAATGCAAACAGAGAACCGTACATGATATGAGGATGCGGGTTTTTTGCACACATAAGTACCCAAAGTTCTTTCATTTGGTAACAAAAAATACACAAAAAGTCATTAATTATGCAAATTAGCTAATTACATCTAATTATATATTTATGCCATTCTTATGTTAATTAGGCATATGTAATTTTACTTTTTTCAATGTTTTATTTATGTTTTATTCATACAGCATGATTTTGTCAAATATGAACCTGCTGTGATGTTGAATAAAGAAACTGCAGTTAATTGCCTAAGTGCACCGAGTTTTCAATTGGTAAAGGGAAGTGTTTCACTCATTGTCCAAGGAAAAAAAAGACATGATAACAAACACTGGTATTTCAGACCGGTGGTACTAGGTCCTCTATTTCGAGAGACCTATATTTATTGATTTATGGACGATCTAAAAAAATCCATAAAACAGGTCTTAACTCTTAAACTAGGCAGTGTTTAATTTCGGCGGAGTTGATAGTGATTTAGGAAATGTTTCACCTCCCATATATTAAAAAGACAAATTATTGTGATCAATGAAACATAACGAGGAAATCGTTTTTTGACATGTATGTTTTCAAAAATTGGCCAACTTTGATCCGCGCGCTTTTTGATTCACTGTTATGTATGCGTGCACAGTATGACAGAATTATTGTGCAGCCACTGTGACATACCTACTTATAACCTTTTGCTAATGATGTCGAAAACGTTTTGTGTTTGCTGGGAGCCCATTCCGTGTGGAAATACGTTTGGGTTCTGATATAGGAGCAGGCCAGAATCATATATATATCATGTTATGGTTATTTAAATTTCACACGACATAAGAGTCATTCCATTGAACTGACTATGGCGAGTATACAGCTAGAAAGGTCGTAACTTAATTACGCAAATGCTCTTCTACCATATTCTTCCTTGTCTTTCCACGGAATTAACCTCGGAATCAATGTCTGTCCTCTGAATCTCACTCATAAGATTTGCCACACTCACCATATTCTTTTATTTCCGCCATTGCAAATATTGAAAATGACTAGCTATTTGGACCATGTCAACATGGCCAATCAGAAACTATAGAGGGCGCTTCTCGACGCGAAAAAATCTGGACGCGAAAAAAATCTGGACGCGTTGAAGAAATTCGGCGTTACAAACTCGGCGTTGGTTTTACAATCTCAACGTCATTGTTTTGAACTCAACGTCGTATTTTAAAACTCGACGTTATCATTTCATTCTCGACGTCATTTTTTCATTCTCGGCGTCATTTTTAAACTGGACGTCATTTTTAAGTCTCGCCGTTTTTTGTCCGGTGTGGCGTGCCATACTTACATTGAAAATTTTGTTGGAGATGCTTGAACGATCCAGTACAAAAAATGACAGCATTTCAATGCTTGATCGAGGTCACTAATTTACATGATAAAACCCACTTTATAAGAACACACAATAGCCGGTCATTTCTAAAGATGAATTTATACTCAATCGCTTTTGGAGAAACCTGAATCGCACGCATGGTCAGTGTACTAAATCGCCGTCGTATTTGCCTGCTGTGCATGCGCATGATTCGTTGTTTTTCAAAAGCGACACGTAGGCCTATATTGACACCCTCTGTCGGTCAACGTTCTCTAAAATTTCACACATAACTTGCGTAGTTAGCGACAATGATTCAGTCTGATGAGGAGTAACCCGTGGGTATAAACACAGCTTTACACAATCACTAATTTACATAGGCACAAAAGACCGTGTTCATGTACCGTTACTCAGCCAAACATGACAGAGTAGGTCCCGGATCTTACATGTTCCTATCTCCTCAACGTTATACCTTTCCAACAAGGAAAGAGATACGAAAAGCGAACGTTTATAGAGCTCTGGCCATAGTATCCGGTTTTTAGGCCTTAAGTATCATATTCCGAGGAGCGGAAAGACACCAAATTGGTGTTTTATGACCTTTGATATTCTTTTGTGGCGAGTGACATGGTCTTTCAATTCACGCCGAGTGTCCTTGACAGGCATGACTATGATTCAATGTTCATGAAAGAATTCAAAAGATAACCTCTGCCCCAATAATCCTGAGCTATTGTCTGAAACTGCTCTTCGGAAGATGTTTCAAAAGGCTGCGATCACATAGAAGTATACGGTATACGATTTTCACTATACGCTATTCGGTATTCGGTATACGCTATAGGGCACGGCGGGTCACATAGAGTAACACGCGTGCCCTACTCGGTCATAATGCTTAATTTCTAGAATAATAAATTTTTTCTTTATTCATCACTTTCTTTTCCTTTCTCTGCACTTATTCTTTCTTATTCCTACACTTTAGCAGTGGCGCGCTAAAAATGTTACCACAGGCCTATTGAAACTAAACTGTTGAAATATGGGACAAAAGTGGAATAAATTCGCGCGAAGCACTAAAAAATTGGCATTTTGTGGCTAACATGGCCAAATATGAGGTTGATTTCGACAGAAACCCACACACTGGCGTCAACAGGGGGTGGGGTGTGTGTGTGTGTGTTGGGGGGGGGGGGGATTGTATGGACAATCCCACTGGCAAAATATTCGGGGGATTTATCCCCCCGGATCTATAGGCCTACGCCATCGCTCTCCGTCTCCCTCTCTCTCCTTCTCCCCCTCTTCCTTTCTTTTTCTTTTTGTCTTCCTCCCCTCCCTACAATCACGATCACTCATCCGCATCTCCACTTTTCACCCCTCGACTCCTCCTTCACTACCTCAATTGCCTCTACTGGCCTTTAAAATGGATATTCGTGATATTAAGAAACCCATTTGACTTCATTGAACAGGCCTATACCCATGATAACAACATAATATAGGCCTACTGCGAAGGAGTTAATAATAAATAGTGACACAGATAGACCTATATACACAGAGAACCTATTCTTGAGAGGGCACTCTATTCACGTGGTTTCTTTTCCAACGCTAAAAGATCACGAATTTTGGTGGTTTGCAAATGAAAAGTGTCCGCACTATCGATTGATTACGTAACTGTTATGAATAATTTATTAGGTTTTTCAATGCTATCGCCTCGACCCATTAATGCATATTATCTGTATTATCAAAGTACTTGGAATAGCAATCCGGTGAGTTCACTGAACTACGCCCTAATACTGATAGAGTTTTAATGGCGTTAATCCTCTCCATACACAGTTGAACAAATACAATAGATGAAGGTCAACACGTATGACCTCCTATGTGACATGTTATATTGTGATGTACAAAAACCTGAATATCATAAAGATCAGTATTCGTTTGTGCATATGAACTGCACGTTTACGTTGCTAAATATTACTCATTATATATTATGACAAATATTGGTATTATGACAAAACGGTATATACATTGTATATAAAATGACTAATAGATCCTGCTATCATGGCGTCAGGTCAATGTTCATCATATCCCGTATGTTTCTTAAAATTCACTCATATTTGAGACAAATTGCTGTGCCCATTTTATAGGTGCACAGTAGACTGCGGAACTCAGTCCTCAATGATAGTCAGTCATTTATCTTTTGGTCGTTATATGACTATCATCAAGGGGGTGACACTAAATTCACGGTTGTTCTATTAGCAACGCAAAACCTATGGAAAATTCCGCTGGTTTACTAGCTAGAAAGTGAGGCCAGTTATCGATCCGTTATGAATAATTCATGTTCGACCCCTTGGATCATGTTAATTAATATTGGCAAATAACAACGTTGTTAGTTGTGCGAACTGTGGCTGTTCAATGAGAGTATAGCGCGCCCCAATACATCTGGGCGCAAATCACGCGAAAACGATCCAGTTTAATGAAATGGCGGACGGGTATTCCCATCAGGCACCAGTGATATGTTCTTTCAAAGAAAGTCTACTAATTTGATATGAAATGACATTTTGCAATAGCAAAGTCAAAATTAGGACTTGAAGTCAATAATATGAAGGAAATACGTGACAGAGGCAAGGTGTGAAACACAAGTAGTATTTGAAGTTAAAATAACCTTTGATACCCGACCTGACCTTCCATAGCTTTCCATCATGGCGCCTTATTCGTCTTTATGTATTTCTATTATGCTCTCAAGTAAAATAAAATACAATCTGCACTAAGCAGACAGAATGTTACTTGGCTCCCTGCATGAATTATTGATTTTATACGGAAGTAAAGAAATACACAGTTGCCTGCAAGCCGTGTACCATACTCTAAATACTTACGGTAAATCTGAATAATGGTCACGTGTTGAAATATCATGTGTTCGGGAAATCACGTGGCAACATTTTAAGATTTCAGACTTGTTTACTAGTTAAATTGACATTTGTATTATTGATTATTTATCTTTGCTAATTAATATATCTTTTAAATGCTGATAAATCGTGGTTGGCTGCCCATATTATATGTTAAATTCAATGTTTTATGAATATAATTCTACCACGCAGATGGGGTCACACAGCATAATTTCACACTACACGATTTAGCTAGATTTGGAGCTCTGCACTTCAAATTCACGTCAACTTCAAAGTTTATACACTTAATATATTTAATATAATACTTATTTTTTGGTTATAACAAACTGGAACACGAAATATACAGCTTATTACCTGTACAGAAAGGGGATTTATACACATTCACTCAGCAATTTGACATGCCTGGCGCATCAAGACATTCTCTGTCTGGATAACATGACGGTCGCCCTCAATACGTCTGGGCGCAAATTTAAATAACAATACGCTATTTACATATGAATGCGGCTTCATGCTAATTTCTAGTGCCGCTTCCAGGCCTATTCCGTGCTATCATTTGAGGGACTGAGTTGTTATAATATATCTTCCGAGGTGCAATTTCAGACAATAGCTGGAGATTAGTGGGGCAGAGGTTATCTATTGAATCCTTTCATGACCACTGAAGCATAGTCAAGACTGCCAAGGACACTCGGCACAAATTGAAAGACCATCACAAAAGAATGCATGCATGTCAGGTCATCGACACCAATTTGGTGTTTGTTATGACACAAATTTTGTGTCTGTTATGCACCTCGAAATATGTACCTTAAAGTCTGTATCTAGGTGCACAGGTAGATCCGTGTTGTTTTTAATTTTAATTTCTTTTTAATGAAAGAATTAAGGTTTTCCACTGCACGGGGGCCACAAGGGTGATACTAATTTTAATGCTATATTTTCAAAACGAATACGTGTTCCCGGTTGGCTCTATAGCGATTTCACAGAAAAGGAATTTCTAGTACAATGCAGCGTCGGACTCTAGCTGAGAGCGTAGCCTAAGTTATTATAGATGAATCCAAATACACGCATTCCTACACCTGACTAGCAGCCTTTAGTTAGGTCCCGTCGGCTACAATGCATCCAAAATGTGAAATGATTCGGCCTTGGCGGAAATTTTAAACTGCATTCCATCACCCGTTTTACACGAAAACACAGGTAGACAAAAGAAGTTTACAACACAATACAGTTCCAACAGTTGTGCAAATAAAAGCCGCCTTACACCTAGAGAAGGTCGAGGAGGGTTAATAAAATAATACAATAGAGATAATTCCGCGGGTAATCCCGTCGTATCTATTCATAGATGTACAAATGGATGAACAAAAGGACTATGTATGAATAGGCCCAGATGCGAGAGGATTACCTTTATTGTATATTATTATTCTATTAACCCTCCTCGTCTTTGCATCTTATCTAGGTGTTAGGCGGCTTTTATTTGCCCAATCGGGTGCTGAAAACCCCAGGTTGGTGCTAGCGGAAACCAAAGATGGCCGACCAAATCCTGACCATGACTTGGCTCGTTGGATTCGTCTATAGACTCCAATAATGGCTCTCCATAACACAAATGAACAAACACAAAGGAGGGTAGTCTCCTCCGTGGCCAGTGTCGTAGCCCTGCTATATACATAGCAGCTATGGCACTTTGTTACGGTAATCGATTAATAACTCTATCGAATTGATTTAAATGAGGCGCCTAAATAAAGATGGGTCGTAAATAATTGTACTTCGACGGTATAGTGTGATTTTGTGTGCTGGCGAACACACAGTCACACCCTTGGGTTTATTCAGGACAATAGGTACCTCTCAGTCAAGTGGGCGCTTTCACATGACATTCTTTTTAATGGCGGAACTCTTTTGTCTTGAACAAAAGGTACCTCTCGATGAATAGCTTGGCGGATTTTCAAATCGGCACAAAGTTACAATGCGTTATATAATCTATTGCGCCTCCACGAATATGATACCTCCGTGAGTACTACGGTGAATTGAGATGAGAGAAAAAAACACCATATCAATATCAACTGGACTTTATAGCTCTATAATTTGAACTTTAAAATCTACTTATATTAAAACACACGACATTGGGATTTTACAATTTGTTATTATTATAAAGCATGATCATGATATTATGCGCTAGTGCGTGTTTCCCTGGCTTTATATATAGGCCTACATGTATTTCATTTGTAAAATGCTGAATATTTTGCAATGGTGATCCACCTGTTTTTGGCCCTTTTTAATTAATAGAAGCTTGATTATTCTCATTTGATGTTTGATTTATTTGAGGTCATAATTTATGACAATGATATTTGCAAAATAGAACACCGTTTGTAACTATATCATTTTAACACCACAGAATGTATATTCGTACTTTTTTGATGGTATATATATCGAACAGACAATTATATAGTTATGCGAAAGTAGTATTTCTAGTATGTGACCTCTGTGTCGAACGCGCCACCTAACTCTTCTATATAGTTATGCGAAAGTAGTATTTCTCGAATTTGAGCGTGCACCTATTATCTAGAATCTATTGTTTAGCGTGCGGGTTTTAGATAATGCATTGTTTAGCGTGCAGATTTATATAATTTGGGCTATGAAGGGTAGTTCGCGAAAATAATGCACGGGAGAAGAATACATAACGATGAATAGAAACGGGCACTAGATGTGTATAGGTCCATACTAACTACCTATGGTGTCAAACCTTGTAGTGGGGGTGAACGAACTCCTTATTTAGGGCTCCTGGACTATTGTAACAATCAAGCTATCATAAGACGTACTTTTTATTTTTTTTAAAAACATTATTATGAAACATTAACATGATATCAGAGAATAAGGCTTAGAAAAGAAAGTTTATTTCTTGTAATGATAATAATGAGAATGGTAATAATGATAATATTATGATCTAATGTTGCTAAGGTGCAAATCTAAACTCGAAACTCGAAACTCGAAACCCGGAACTCGGACTCGAACTCAAAATTGGAAACTCTAAACTCGGAACTCGAAACTCGATACTTGAAACTCGATGAAAAGTAACACTATACACACATGGCGTTATATAGTCTCAAGTTGAGACGCGACACACTGATAATAATCCTTACCCTAAGATTATTATCTGTTTTCTATTTTATTTTGTAATACATGTGTAGCAGAGGTATCATGTGAGGTGTGTGAGGTTGTGATGGGTTGGATGACATCGTTGTTATTGGATGACACCATAACAGAGGTAGGTTTTTCTTTGCTTCGTGGAGGCCATTTGAATTTGGATTTGGAAGATACCTTCTCTTAAATAACAGTATTGCGAACCACCAGCATACATAAATCATGGAAGAAAGAGATAAGAAGGAACCACAACGAACGCATTCACTTTGTCCACTCCCTTTACCGACATTTAATTGACATTGTTATTCATGAGGATTTACTTTGATCAATACCCCGCGTTAAATAGGTGATTGGTATTGTATTCCATGTATTTGCATGTCTTCTGGAGCGTGTGTGAAGGATGATTTGAACTAATGACCTTCCGTGCAAGCACCCTATAGGATTTTCTTTGGTGACGTGATCATCGGTCATTGATGGCCTACATCTTTTCTTCCATTTTGCCCAATTTTTCCGAACTTTGATGACTTTTTTCTCAGAGTTGGCAGTCTTTGGCACTGAAACGAGTTAGCTAGTTACGATTATACACATATAAACTATTAAATTAAACAGGTTTTATGTACCGGACTCAACCGGAACATTGTGCATTATTTAAGAACATTTTACATCTATTTTTCATCGAAAAAGTCACCAAAATCTTACCTTATTTGCTAAAGATGAAACTCAGCAAATAAACGGCCGATTTTGATTACCTTTTCGATGTTTTATAGGACATTTTCTACACAACACGATCAAGAAAACAGTTTGACTGTAGATCCCAAAACAAAGCTACTATACATGTTCAGAGCATCAGTGAAATTCCATAATCTTACTTCTGGGTAGCGTTTGTTTGTTCGTGGATGGGTTTGTTATAAATTTTTCCAGTAATGATTTTGCCAAGCATCAATCGCGGTAAATGGATCCTACATGAAAGTAAGTACCATTGATAGCTTTTCTTTTCATGCGTCAATAGATAAGCGGATTAAAACTTGGCCGATCGAAGTCGTTGTGGTTCCTTCTCATCTCTTTCTTCCATGCATAAATCGATGTAGAGAGTCTTTCCTATTCAGAGGAAATATTGCAATTACACACCTTATTGCCTTTTAACAATAACCATTGACACTAGTACATATCAGAGAAGATGTAAGAAAAGGATGGAGAACAGAATTATATCCTTGAGATAATCCCGTAGGTAATCCTGTTGCACCTATCATAGTCCTTTATTCTCAAGTGGTGGGTTAACCAACAGTTAACAATGAGAGGAAATTCCTGAACCTAGTTCAGTTGGGGATGATTTGAAGTGACCGCCAATTATGACCATTTGATATTTAATACCAGCAATGTGAAAAAAAAAAAAGAAATAATGTAGTGCCAAAATAATGTACCCTTTTACGGAAGGAGCAAAGTTTAACAAGTTATAACTCCGCTTCTGAAGTACGAATGTCTGAAGGTGGGAATCGATCTCGGTACCTCCCGGTTAAACAGCACTGTGCAAGACCACTAGACCAACTAAATATCTGTTGTGAGATGTGTGACATTAATCTTTGATATTGCTTAATGGAACAAATCGCGGAATTAAATCATAGCACAGTCGTGTAGGCATTAGACTATGGATACAAAGGTTGTGGGTTCGAACCCCAGGTAAACCGTTATAGAATTTTAATTCTATCGATTTCTTTTTATTTTATTAAGTAAGAGGAAATAATAATGGTAATAAACTCGTGTTATATCTAGCCTCATAGGCTTATTAATTACATGTATGTACTATGTGTTATCGCATTGTGGCCCATTATGGTTGCAGAAAGAAATAACGCACGCCGGCAACTAGACTACTATACAAAAAATAGTATCAAATCTTTCCTGCTCAATCAATATAATACTTGCAAATAGATCATAGTTTACTAATCTAATCTTGTAATATAGACCTGCTATATCACCTGTATTTGCATGTAGAGTCTATACACGGTTTGTTATGGTAGGGATTAGTGTCCGATCTCTGTAATGTAATGTAAATGAAGCATATTGATATGCAGGAAGAATCGATCAGGGCGCTATCTATTAGGGAAAGATAAACACTATTCAAAATATCAATAGACAAGAAGAAAGGGATGTAGAGATTTGTAATTGAGTCATGCATGATTTAACAGAAGGTTCTTTCCAATTCCCAAACGTAATGGCTGTGAGTGTGTGACAATGAACCCCTGGCATTAATCATGTCTCTGTCTCAGTCTGTACCCACTGAATTTTGCGCATTCACTTAAGGGCTGGGGTATGAACGTTTGGACAGTATTTATTTTGGGACATCAGAGCACATCAGACATATCGAATTGCATTCTGAATACGAAGAATGTCATTCTGATATCAAATAATTTTGATTTTTGAAATTCGCAATTTAATACACATTTTATGGCAAATCATTAAAATTGATATTTTTGATATTTAACAGTACTTGAAGTAAACTTTAGAAATCTGATGATTTATACTTAAAGTGTATGTAGGTGGGATGAAAAGCCGACGATCAATTGAAAATTTTGACCTTTCGTATTGAAGATATGGATTTTTTCCTAAAACACCAAAAAAAATTAGGTCTTTTGGGGAAAAAAATCCATATCTTCAATATGAAAGGTCAAAATTTTCAATTGACCGTCGGCTTTTCCTCCCTGCTACATACACTTTAAGAATATAACATTAGATTTATATAATTTACTTCGAGGACTGTTATATATCAAACATTTGAAAAATATCAAATTTTTATAATTTGTCACAAAATTTGTATTATATTGTGATTTTCAAAAATGAAAATTATTTGATATCAGAAAGACATGCTTCGTATTCAGAATGCAATTCGATAGGTCTGAGGTGCTCTCATGTCCCACAAAAAATACTGTCGAAACGCAATAAACGCTCATTTTAGATCCCTTAAAGAAGGCTGAAAAAGTCAACATTTTGTTTCAAGTGTAGGGCTTGACAACACCATCAATTTGATTTAGAAGTGGCTCAAAGCGAGAAAAACTTACCAAAAATTATTAGATTAGGCCACAAAGTTAATGAAAACCAGAGGACCGAAATAGATTTTCGCTTTCACAGCCTGATTGGGCATTCATAAGCTGGCGTAAGCAAGCATTAAAGAATAATTAATGGAAAGAGAGTTCATCTGTGTTTGTTATCAAATAAATGAAGAATTGAACTTTTATTCACAACACATAAAGTTGCTCACCTGAAATTTTCAGTTATAAAGACTACGATAATGTTGCGTCCGGTAATAGTATTTTACGTGTGGACAACACTATTGGGCTGCCGGATATAACTGTCACCTTGCTGCATGAGGAATGTATAACCAAAGCCGGCTTCTCCGTTTTCTCAATTTATAAGATGATTAAGGGGGCTATTATCATTTTCTTCGGAAGGGGGGTCCCAAATATACGGAAAGGAAATTAGGGAGTGTCATAAAAAAATTTTGATGATCAAAATGTAGGGAGGCCTCAATACCGGTAATCTCATCTCTAGCTGATCACCCAGATCAATTTTAAATAGCCTTTGCGTATCTATACAGATGCCGAAATCACAGATGATGCTTCAAAAAGAAGGATAGTTTGACTTTTGACCCATTATAAATATGTTAATATAGCTACTATAACCGTAGTATGGAAGAGTAACAGAAAATCTGTAGGTCTCGATAATAGGCAAAACTACATTTTATAACTACACATCTCCCTCAATATCAAAACCACCTATCCATTCAAGCGAATGATCTTGGGATTGGTTAGACCATCTCATCTACTATTTCCATGGTTGGACGGACTATAGCCATAGCAAATAAAGACTAGAGCTGTATAACAAACAATTCTATAGACAGGTACAAGCTTATTATCGTCTACAACAATAGAATTAATGATTGTTTTATAATGCGTTTGGCACTACTGTCTGTTCAATTAGCTTAGATTCTTGTATTTTCAAGTTATTTGAAAAATAAAAAAATAAAAGAAATGTGTTAGCACAGCCAAAGACACAGCGTGATTTATACTTTTCACATTCCAAACTTCAATTTAAAACCCCATTTCTTTTCAATTTTGCCTCATTTTAGGCAGTTACTTGGGTCCACCAAAAGGGTTCGCGACCTTTTCACAAATCGAGTGGGATGGTCCATTCTCAACTTAGGGCATAGACCCTATCGAATTGAGTAAAAAAATCTTCACCAATCTGCCCTGCCATTTCAATTGTTATACCGTTCCGGTTATTGGATAGGGTCTATGGATGATGATGCTCCACCGGTTTTTGTTGCACGAAATTAGGCGAAGCTGCGTGAGTAAAGCGCAATTACGTTTTATGCATAACGTTATTCCGAGCATTATGTTTTTCCTAAACAATGACATTAAAATTATGGATTTTATTCGATTCATCGATAAAATGTAAAATGAGTTTTGTTTAAAGTAATACCATCATTCCTTCCCAAGAATATCAGCATTCGCTTGACATTTGCAGATATTGACTTTACAAGAATTGTTTTCTGTAACCTAAATCATTGTTTTAAACAATATTTTCTTGTACGAAAATTCTTTTGTTTCCAAATGTCCTTCTCATAGTTTGTATTCAACAAGCAAAACGAAGTATCAAATTGAAAATAAATGTGTAGTTGTATAATGATTGGCCTAGGCCCACACCTTCTCAGACCAATCCATATAATTAATAAATAAATAAATAAATAAATAAATAAATAAATAAATAAATAAATAAATAAATAAATAAATAAATAAATAAATAAATAAATAAATAAATAAATAAATAAATAAATAAATAAATACGCAAGGAATTTATTTATATAAGCTGTGCCTATACATAAAACCCTGACACTTCCTGATGCGGATGGTCGAATAAATACTATCTCAGCGCATCTAATGACATTCATCCCCATTGCCCTAAATTGATTGATTCCAAAAATGTTAATGGTACCCGACGTTCTACAGCTTTTTATAAAAATATCGCGGGAAAAGACCAAAATTGAAAAGAATGGGGTTTCAAATTGAACTCTGGAATTTGACAAGTATAAATCGCGTTGGGTCTAAGGCTGCGCTAACACTTTTCTTTGATGACTTTGACCACATTTTTTATTTTTTTTAAATATCTTAAAAATACAAGAATCTAAGCTAATTGAACAGACAGTAGCAAAATGAGGCATATGTAGCTCCAGACTTAAGGTACCTTTTGATGTAACGGGTCACATTATGATGAATGTATTCCATTAAAGAAATGTTCAAATAAAACGAAAAGGGAACCGAAATCTCCGTGGATAACCAAAAGGCTACCAAGGATTATAAACATTAAAAATACTTTATATAAACAGTGTTTTTAAAATCAAAGTGTTGAACACCTTCACAAATTTAAAATATATAGAAATAAACTTCATGCTTTGATACACAAATCTAAGAGAAAATATTTTTTACCAAGTTTGAGCGGGCTAAAAATAATATGAAATAAATATGGAAAACAATCAATAATATCATTAGCCGTGGTAAAACAAAACACGCTCAAAAGAAATTTAGAAGTAACAACGGCAGTACTATTACCACTCCCAATGATATTTCCAATCTTTTTAACGATTTCTTTGTAACCTTTGAAGGAAAGTTGTATAGAAAATTATTATATGAATTATTTTGCCATAAACTCATCAGACTCTGATTAAATGGGGATGGAACTAGTGGAGACTTTTTAATTTGGCTGTATTTAGTTTGACTTTGACTTGACACTATTGACCATAATATATTAATCCATAAATTGGAACACTATGGGTTTCGTGTTCGTACTTGAGTGGTTCACTAATTATTCAAACAACAGAAAACAATATGTATATTACAATTCGTGTGAATCAGTACTTAAAGATATTATTTGCGGTGTACATCAAGGTTCTATACTGGGTCCCTTATTGTTTATTCTCTATGTAAACGATATTATCAACACATCTGATGTATACTATTAGACTTTATATTAATCGCAGATAATACTACTATACTGTACTCACATAAAGATGTTGAAAGTAAATATCAATTAATTAATAATGAATTAAAAGAAATTAGTAATTGGTTCAAGTCAAAACAAATTACATGGTCTTGGGTACACCACGTATGACATCAAAAACTTAACTTAAACTCAACTGTGTGTGATGTATCTCCTGAGATAATTTTAGATGAGAGAGTTCTGGAATATGGGTTACTAATACCAAAGTTGGGTGTAATTGTTGATGAATGTTTGACGTGGAAATACCATATAAACTGTATAGCAAAAACCATATTGAACCCGCGAAATATTGTAGTTATGATGAACAAATTTTATGTACCTGATCGTATTCTGTATTCTCTATATTGTACTCTTGTTTTACCTTATTTAAATTATGGAATATTGATTTGGGGGATACATGTAAAACATACGTAGATAAAATTATGAAATTACAGAAATGGGATGTGAGGAAAATAGCAAATAGCAAAATATTTTAACTCTTACCGACACCTACAAACTTGAATTGGGGGTATTTAAGTACAAGTACAATAATAATGAATTACCGGGCGTATTTGATGACTACTTTCCAATATTCACAATTACCAAACGAGAAACGATAGTAAATTCAACTTAATGAAGAACAATAAAACATTTACTGACCATGCCATTCGTACTGCTGGTCCTATATTATGGAATTCATTGCCAAACTCAATAAAAACGGCCAGTTCGGTGACACATTTCTGTAAAATCTATAAACGTGACTTGATCTCAAAATATGATGAATTCTTCAGCATTGTGTTTCTCGTTTGTTTGTTTTGTTTTGGGGGTTTTACCTCTTTTGATGGTAACATTTCTTTGTTAAAGGGGGTGACTTCCTCTGCCTTACTGACCTTCTGGTCATCCCCTCCATAATTCGTTTGTTTGATATTGCCTTTGTTTATTTGTTTTTTAAATTTTATACTTGTGTGATTTGTTGTGAATTATGGGAAATAAATTATCTTGTATCTTGAAATCCAAATTGATATGAAAACAGTAAGTAAAATAAGAATAGTTTTGATGAAAGAATGTTTTTCAGAACTGACATTTTCATGATCAAGAAACCAGATACTTTCCCTGGTTTCAAAACATGCATTTAATTATTTTATAAATCTTTTTCTTTTCTTTTTTGAGAAATGAAACTGAAAATCATGAGTTACTTATCATGATCATTATGGGTTAGAATCAATGATTGTAAAACTACACCCCACCACCCACCCTCACCCCCATACACACACCCCACACAAACACATAATATTATATACAGCACCTCCACTAATTAGCACCCTGTGATTTTTAATTTGCATCTGTTTAAGTGGCCCCCCTTAATGCACTTTTAACATGAAAAAGGGTTATAAATGCTAGATGAATTTTGATGAACTAAATGAAAAAATATCATCAAGTTCATAGAGTTTCAATAGCTGTGACATTTGTTTGTTATTTTGATCAGTGCGCCACTGATTCAAATGAGGTAAGATCTATTACTTGTAAATGTTTACTTACTTAATTATGTATGTTTACCATTATTGTCTTTTCCTAACAGGTAGAAATCGAGGCAGCAATAGAGACTGCGTTATGTTCCTACCTTCCCCACTCCATCCAAAATGAGTGCACACGCCTGATAGATGACTACGAATATGCAATCATTAACTTGCTTGTCCAAGGGATTTCCAAACAGGTTGTCTGCAAAGAGATAGGACTATGCGGTACGAAGTAAACAATTTTGTGCTACTTTGAACAGTATAGGCTAAATGGCTACATTTGCAACTGGACAATACAAACTTAAAGGAAATACATATTATATTAGTTAACTGAAAATGTTAAAAATTGCTTTTAACTTAGAAAAGTTACATGGATAAACAAAAGTATTATAAAGTTAATGATCCCAATGAATACATGTATATGTTACTTGTGCATTTTATTTCTCGTTAATTACTCACAAATCAAATGATCTAAGAATATTGTTGTCAGTGTTTTTAAGAGAGAGAAAAAAAGTTTTTGATAGTTTTGTTCATTTGAAATGTAAATAATCAGTGCATATTTATATCTGTATAGTAATGTTGCTCTGAAGTTGATGCCAATGATAAGCACTATGCAGTCCAACCCACACTTACATGACGAATTCTTACGTACATGACAAATGTGGCTTTTATTATTATAATAATGAAGTCTGTGAATTGGATTTCTTGATGTGTAAGTGTTTAGTTGGGTTGGGATCAGTCGAAAAATTTAAATATAGCAACGCATTCTCTAGGCATTTTAGAATGTAAATACACTAAGTCAAAGCAATGTTTGTACTATCCACTTTTTTGGTATGTCGGAAACGGTAAAAACTGAAGCCGAAAGTTTAGTAACCATCATATTGTAGCTTTGGATAATCTCCATAAAAATGTTATTAAAATATTCATGGTAAATATTTTGTTCCTATTTGAGCTCCCTGACATCCTTGGTCTTCAAAACAAAGTAAAATGTGATGAGATCAAGCAAAATCAGTCGGAACTCGGAAATATTAAATTTTCAATTTTTTATTGGTAAGTAAAACGCATTTACAAAGCTGCATTTTGCAGAAAACCCCACTGAAATAGAACAACCCGTTCTAAAGATATGAAAAATTAAAGAAACAAAAGGAAACAAATTATACAAAATATTTCCTTTGTATGGCTATATCTCAAAATCAATATTTCCGAGGTCCGACTGATTTTGCTTGATCGCATCACAAATGTGTTTTAAATGAGAAGAAAACATCGAAGGGTTCATTATGAATTCGACATACTGACGTATCATAACGTCGTATGTCAATAATTTATTTTGAATGGACATGATGGAGAATCACTTTATTATTGACGTATAAGTTTAATGACTAATTGCAATTAATTGGTGAATGACAGCCATATATTGTATTGTATGCATTCAATATTACTTAAATATCTGTTCTTTCATACCCATTCAAAAAGGGCATATTTTTATCGAGGAAATGTATGAAAAATGGGTAATAGATGCCAACACTTCAAATGCGATTATCTTAAAATGGCCAACTCGGATCATCAAATCGCGATTACGAATAATGTTAGTAGAAGAAAGCCAGGGAACTCCAAGTTTACTTTTTACTATTATATTATTATTCTAAGAAAGTGCGACAATACTTGAGATTTGAATTATGCAAGATAAGCTCTGTTTCTAATGCTTCAATATCCTTCAACGGCGACTTATACAAACAATATACTATAGAAACATTGTAATTTGATGAAAAACGGCTTTGAGCGCTCAATGTGCAGTTGAGAAAACACAAGATTCTTTGTGAAAACAAAAATCTTATTAGTATGTCAGTGAAAGGACAAAATTAATAGAATGGGAAATCTCAAAGGAACACGACTATTTATTAACATTGCTAATTCTAACCGTGTTACAGTTTACAAGTATCGGCTTTTGTCACGTTTCTGTGTCTTTGATTTTAAAAAAAATACTGACCCAATTTTCAAGAACATGGGTTCATATTACACTACAGTAAGCCAAATAATTAAGGTACCAGTTACGTTTACCCCCTGTATATCCTAAACAAAGGCAGATATATCAATATTGGAACCAACAAAAAATAGGTGCATCTTTTAGCTCGAATTTAAGACCTCATTCGTTGAAATTGTTCAAGAAATAAAGATACGACGATCCTAAAACCCAAGGAAGATGCAAATTTAAAAGTGTGCCACATTGCATGCCCTATTGATTTGTACACAAGGCGTTCGCGAACAAGAGAACTAGCGCCGTGCTTTCATTGATTAGCACGAAAAACTAGCGTGGTACTTTCATTGATTAGAACACAAAAGTGCAACTTTTTATTTCGTATCTTCATTAGGTTTTGGATCACCGTTTCATTAATTCTCAACTAACTTCAACAAATAAGGTAGCTCTGACTTAAAAAGAGCTAAAGAGTACAGGCATTTGCTGCTTGTTTTATTTTGACACGTTTGTCTTTATGTGAGATATACGGGGTGAACACAACTGCTATTCCTTAATTCTTTTGCTTACTGTATTGTGGCACTGACGCAGAAGAATTAGGGAACGTAGCTCATCAGCTACTTTGACATGATTCTGAGTACATTGCCTGTCACTTTAAGACTTTAAGTATCATATTGGCAGCAGTAATAAATTTTTACCTCTGAATGTTAATTCTGAATGAAATCAAAACGATAAGACTATTAAAGGTGTGTTATATGAATCTTCATTCCGCAAATATACAAACTTCGTTGTACAAAGCAAGCAAAATAATAAATGAAGTAAGATCCCATAGAAATGGTTACCCAGATTGAAGGACTCTAATCATGAAAAACACAACAAAATACATTTTAAGAACAATAAACCAGAATTATAGAACAGAAAGAAAATCACACACTCCATAATTAAACATGTTTTACATTGTCAAGGCGTTTTGCAGATATTTCTATCTAAATAATAATATATTCCAAGACCGATTAAATTCTGTCTTGTGTTCTAAATGGTGCAGCTGGACAGACGGGCTATTTTTCTACCAATTTCCTTGATGAATATCCTTAATAAACTGGGTTCAAAAAGAAACTTATAATTTTTCACAAGGTTACATCTTTATCATATCATAAAAATTAACCAAATTTACTCACAGGATTACTTCAATACTCTACTCTACACACATGTCAGTAACCAAGCAGTTGTCCAACTGACACAACGGCAAAATGCACTGACACAGAACAGCTTCCTGGACCACATTCACAGGTGAATAATTGGCACCTAGCAATCTGTGAGAATGCGTACAAGATCCTTAGACATGTGATAACTTCCAAAGAGCAAGTGGAATAGTGTGGAACGTGGCTGCTTCTGCTTTTCACATACTTTCTTCAAGAACAGGTCTTGTTCCACACTATTCCACTTACTTACAGATTTCTTGGGCTGTGAATGTGGTCCAGCAAGCTGTTCAATGTGAGTGCATTTTGCTGTTGTGTCAATTGGACAACTGCTTGGTTACTGACCAATGTTAAGAGTGTGTGTTCCTTTGCAATTGTGGTTCATTTTTATGGACAGAATTTTAAGATATGACCTTATGAAAAACTATAAGTCTCTTTTAAGCCCAGTTGATTTAAGTTCGGATAAAGTAGAATTTTTTACCAATGGGCCAATTTTGTGGTATTTGTAGTATTCCCAAGTGATCTGACTAAACAAATCAGAAGGAAAATTATCTTAGGCATATAACAAGATCAAAGTACTTCAAGATAGTTACAGAGCTGAGTGGGATGAAATCCATTCAGCATATACACCAAATAATGCACAACATTAGCAAATAAACCAAACTTTGTACAAAAAGATCAAGTATTCAAGTAAGATTATTACAAATATTTCGAGGTTAGTAATTTTAATTGTGATGTTTCAAGTTAATCCTACTATGCCTAGTATTGTTTAAGGTTAGCAACTATTTTAAACTGTTGCGATTTGGTAGTTCACAGCATCTTGCGAATGGTAGTGAGCTTTGGCAAAAATGCATTGATCATTTCATAGCGAGCGTGTAGAAGAATTCAAATATCACAAATATACATGGGTCATGTGGTTCTCGAGTTATGTTGTAAAGAGGGTTGAAACAACAACACTTTTGTAAAACGTACATAACTCATTAACAACAATAAATCAAGCAAGTTTTCAAAGTATATGTATATGATTTGTAGAATGAACTTTTGCATAAAATCAAAGTGTTAGTTAACAATAATATATTGATTTAAATAATGAAAATCGGGGTTTTTGGGGGTTTTTGGGGTTTTTTTTGGTTGCTTCGACCAACAATAACTCGTCAAACAACCTAGCAACCTTATAACATAATAGTATATGTTGTGTTTTTAAACATTAAATAAGTTAAAGGATAACATTGTATCTCAAAGCCCTCAAGCTAATAACATTTGCAAAATCTGCTGTGCAAATCGTGACTACACTTACATATTTGTGTATGCTTTATTTTGAGTTTGTTCTTTTTTTAATGATTGCATGAGTTCGTTTCCTATAGGACCACTTACATGCTTTATCTGATTAAAAAAGATATTTTCCTGTTTTTCTTCGTAATATGTCTGTGATGTAAAACAAAATAGAGCACGCAAACCCCATAAGGTCCCACCTCTTATACGAGGAGGTTTCTACTTGTTACATCACGTTTCAGGAGGTAATTTGAAATAACAGATACTTAATATAGATTAAAGACTCAAAGACACGTAAATGTAGGTGTAGAGCCCATACTCTAAGGATTATCTTATTTGTGAAACGGAATCCTTTACACGTCCTTTAAACACAAGATATCTGTAGAAATGAACAAAATTAAGCCTGACTTTACACATTTTTCATTAATTAGACTTTTTTATGACATGACTGAAGTAGATCACCATAGATCTAGCAATATTGATGCACAATTATCTTATGTTGCAAAGAGAATAACGCGATTTTGTTATTTTCATGATCCTTGTAATCTACCTAAGATAGTTGATATGCAACATTATAGCGATGTGAAATAACGTTAGTCTTCATTTACTGATTTTTAATAAAAACATGTCCATATAGTCCCAACATTGCAACCTGTATCTTTAAATGCATCACTAATGGCTTCTTATGTGTAAAGAAAGAACAGCCTTCACTTAACAGGGGAGGCGGTCTGCGTCACAACTTGGCGGTTGCCTGCAATTATGTCATCAAGAGTGAGAAGTTTGGCTTCAGTTCAACGCACTCTGGCAACACCACCTTGTCACACGGTGGCGTAGCGTCATAGGGGCACGGGGGCATGTGCCTCCCAATCGATCTGAAATTTTAAAATAACCCATTGGATAATTGCCGAAAAACGGCTTGTCCCCCCCTCCCAATCAGACCCCCCAATGTGATGACCAACGCTACGCCACTGTTGTCACAGGTCAATGACCTTTTGCTGACAGATCACCAGACGGCCTGAAGATGTACCTAGGATAAGGTGCGATACCGTAGCCTCTCAAAATCAAAGTGAGTCCAGTTGATTAGAATATATTCCAATTTAATATACTGGAAGAACGCTTTTCTCGGATTCGCGACGGGATTTGGAGTCTATAAATAAGATATGTATTCAGATAAATAAGTTCAAAACATTTAGTAATGATTTGTAGATTTAGGGCGTGATAGACAGAGCAGTCTTAGATTCAGTACAGCATATCATCAGCGCATGAAGCAGAATTTGATCAAAACACATTTCCCCTTGGGATATGGAGATACCTAGAACATATCAGATATGAAAACTCGGTAAAAAAAAATTAATCATATGCTTTGATGTGAGTAAGCACAAAGGAATCGTGCCACTATTTTTATGCGTAAACAAAATATGTAGATAAAATCAAACGATCGGAAAGAACTGAATAGTATGTTGTTGATATGATTCGGGGAAAAATTTGCTGAGGGATTTGGAATATATTATGAAATTTTAAAATTTTAAAATTCTAACAAAACATTGTTCGTAAGTATGTGTTACGAGTCGTACTTGACTCAAGGCCAAAATCACCTTTTACCCGAACTCACACGAATGCACAACACAAATACACTGTTCGTTTAAGCTAACAAAATCGAAGTCTTTAATTGAAAGCAATTTTCGTTTGGTACAATATAATGACTACAAATGCACATATACATTAATCAAATATAATCACTCTTTATCTATTTTGTACTTAGCCAGCATTCTTCTTCTTGGTGATCATAAAGTTCTTGTAATGTTCTGGACGACTGATGTAATATATCCCTATTCACTTGTCCTGCGACAATCAGCGAAGTCCTTTGTACACTTGCATTGATAACTCCTTGCGTATAAAATCCTTACACGAAAATGGTGTTCTCCAAACACGTTTACAACTCCTTGCGCAATTCTCCTATACTAAACTCCTTGCGCCGTCATCCTATGCTAAACTCCTTGCGCCGTTCTCCTATGCTAAACTCCTTGCGCAGTTCTCCAAATTTAGCTCCTTGCGCTGCTTTCTCCAAACTTGGTGCTATTTCCACCTTTCACACAATATCTTCAGGAAGCAGGACTGCGATGCAGTTGTCCTCACTTATTTTGACAGTTGCGTTGAATCAAAATACCAGACTTCAGCAAGTCGACAGAAGAATATATTTCCTTTCTTGGAAGAATAACGTTCTTTGACGTATTCTAGATCTTCTCCGACAACACTGGTAAATAGTAGTACTTTGACTACATAAAATATTTCTGATTTGTAATTTCCTTTCTTTCAAGGAATTGGACTGTAAGCATAGCCCAGATCAACACTATCAACTGTGAATCATTGTTTACATTTTCTTATTATATACCAAGCTTGGGAAAAAAACCCATTCTATTCTGGGCCATTTACTGCCTTCACATTATGCTCAATCTGGGGAATTCCAAAGTCTTAATTATAACATTAACCTTTCACATGACATCACTTCCTGAGGGGAAATCCCATTACATCACTTCCTGAGGGGAAATCCCATTACATCATTTTCAGGGGGTTTCCAAATATTCCAAATTAGATATGATTCAGCTTGTTTTGCTCAATTTGAGAGGGGAATTCCCCAAAATGTCATCACTCATGTAACTTTGTAAACAAAGATAAATCATCAAATTAAATTACTCAGGGCACATCACAGTATGAAACATTTATGTTGTAAATTTGAATGTGTAAATGATACAACGTTGTCACTTGTTGACTGCTTAGAATGTTCACTACTTGTGTTTGCACCTAGGAGGATGAGACCCAGATAACATACAGAAATTACAGATGTTAACGCATGTTTTTGATTCTCTCGAATGAACAGCTTATTAGCATAGGCGTACAACTACTTCCATTGTATTAGAATGAGTTTAAGGTTAGACCAACAGAAAAAGGTGTGTCTCAAAGCTCGCACGCGCATTTGTAAAATCGCGCGATTTGAAAACAAAAATCGGGAATCTAAATAAAAAATCCCCATTTCGTAAAAACATTGTTTTCTAACCATTCGTGTACTTTGAGGCAAACCTTTGTTTTTGGCCTCAGCAACTATTTTAAACTGTTGCGATGTTGTAGTTCACATCATCTTGCGAATGGTAGTGAGCTTTGGCAAAAATTGCATTGATCATTTCATAGCGAGTGTGTAGAAAAATTCAAATATCACAAATATACTTTTGTAGGTTTTGTGGTTCTTGAGTTGTAAAGAGGGCTGAACAACAACATGTTTATAAAACGTACATAACTCATTAACAACAATATCAAGCAAGTTTTAAAAACATGTGATTTGTAGAATGAACTTTTGCAAAACATCAAAGTGTTATTTTTCAATAATATGTTGATTTAGATAACGAAAATCGATTTTTTAGCCACTTTGACAATACCTAGTTTACCCTTAAGGGATGGGGTATGAACGTTTGGACAGTATTTATTGTGGGACATTAGAGCACATCAGGCATATCGAATTGCATTCTGAAAACGAAGAATGTCCTTCTGATATCAAATAATTTTGATTTTTTGAAATTCGCAATGTAATACACATTTTATCGCAGATGATTTATAATCCATATCTTCAATATGAAAGGTCAAAATTTTCAATTGATCGTCGGCTTTTCCTCCCAGCTACATACACTTTAAGAATATGTCATTAGATTTATAAAATTTACTTCGTGGACTGTTATATATCAAAAATGTGAAAAATATCACATTTTTATAATATTTGTATTATATCGTGAATTTCAAAAATCAGAATGCAATTCGATATGTCTAATGTGCTCTCATGTCCCACAAGAAATACTGTCGAAACGCTCAAAACTCTCATTCCAGATCCCTTAATGCCATAGAGCATTACTTATTGGTAGATGTTTACATTTTTCTTCCCTCTTTTTCTTTTCTTCTTTCTTCTTCCCTCTTTCTTTCCTTTTTCTCTTCTCCTTCCCTTTTTCTTCCCTCTTTTTCTTCTTTCCCCCTTCTCTTCCCTCTTTTTCTTCCCTCTTTTCTCTCCTTCCCCTTTTCCCCTTCCCAATTTTTCGCTCTTTTTCCCAGTTTTTTTGTGTCCGAGGAAATATATTTTCTGCACTTCTTTTTTTTTTTTGTGTGCCAATAACAGCTAAAACACACCTCGGCCCGGCTCGGGAAATAAATTACGTCCAACATATTATAGAGGGCGCTGTAATAATGAAATGCTGAAAACAAAAATAAAGAAATACATAAGGGGCGAAATAAATACAAAACAAGACCTTATCTTCTCAAGCATGATACGAGGAACATAAAAAATATAAGAAATATATGCCCCCTCTACAAAATTAATTAATTAATTAAGTTAGTTAGTTAATTAAAACTACAAGAATGAAAACTCAGTTTTTTTTAATTTACAAATATCATAAAATAAATAATGATATACAAAATTTAAACAATTATTTCAGGGTCGAATTAAAACAAAAATAATGAGATATATTGTCAAGAATGATGGGCGTAGTGGTATGGCGACGACGGGAATACGGCAACGGTGCTGCATGTTTCTGGATGACGGACGATAATGCAATTCACGCAATGATTGGCTTGCTGATTGTGCTAATTATTCACATTTGTGCTGAAAATATTCTCGTTTTCTCACATAGATGCATAAAGGGACGATATTTGATACTGTATGTAAGTTTGAAGACAATCCATATCCTTAACCAATAGGGTCACCCCTTAATGATCGGCCACCGTTGTCTGCCAAACCTAATACCCTTGAACATAGGCGCCATGGCTACAGAGCGCATAGCTCTGTAGCCATGGCGCACCTATACATCCTAATCCGAAACCACCGCTGCTCACCACAATCCCAAAAACCATTGCTCGTCTGGATCCGGTTACGTAGGCATTGAAGTGAGTATGGGGATGGGGGCTACCAGTCATGTAGGCCTTTATAAGAGTTATTTTGTCAAACGTGAATGCAAAACAAGAAGAGTTTGTTTTCAAAAATGTTTTTGAAATGAAATATAAATATTAATAATTAATTAGGTCGGTAACATCGGAATAAAACATTGTCAACAATACCAGGTGTTTTATCATCTGCTACCTCTACGTAGATGTTTCTAAAAACAATTTAAGGTTACACCTTTTATTTTAAGAAAATGTCATACTCCGAAAATTCTTTGAATTGTTTCAGTTAATTAATTAATTCCAATAATGTTCTTGACAGTTGTTATATAACAATTTTATTGAAAAAGGAACAAGCTATGATTACAATCTTCTATTGTGTATACTTCATACTCTTTTGCACCAAAGATCTTAGATTTGTCTTTGTGGAAAATAATTGCCAAACCGGTGGGGTATGTTTGCAGCAGGTTTTAGAATTGATGGCTCCCTGTGATGGCACTTATTATCCCAGTAAACACAAAAATGTTATACATGTAAACGTCTTATGTCTTATAAACGCGTTTGCTTTGGGTCAAAACTTTAATAACATTTTTTATCAGGTTTTATAAACAGCTCAAAAAGTAACTAACCCCTTAAATAATGACCACTATTCAAAAGGGGTTATTGTATTACAAATCTGTAAAATGCGTTGGAAGCAAAAGGTCATGAACACATTTTAAACCCGTTTTGTATGAAAAAACATTAGAATGACATTATAAAAATGTTGTCAAAATGTTATTGCAAAATATGTTTTGTTTTGTTTTTGTTTTTTGCTTTTTGCTTTTGGCAAAGATGTTTGCAACATATTTTGTCATAATCATGATAATTGGTCTCTCAATCAATTATTATTTTTCCATCTGTCTCAGCTTCTTACCAATCTTACCCAAGTGGATGTCCCTGGACGACGATGTCATCTTTCTTCTGTGTTTTGCTCACAATAGATAAAAGGATAAAAACACTTCGGAATACAGATTGGGGGGAAATTTAAAAGCTAAAAAATCGCCATAAATAACATGGACACAGCGTTGCTAGCCTTTTTGTATCCTCCTCTGGATTCAAATTGTGTTTGTTACAGGAGACTTTTATCGTGTTGGCCACACAATGTTCGGGTTATATAAAGGGTATAACAACGTTTTAATAACAATAACTTCCCGCCAGTCATCAGCTGTTGGATCACATAGACGAAAGATAATTGCTTTAAGCATGATAAGTTTGATCTGTTTTAGACGCATCTCTTAAATCTAAATATGTTTTTTTTTTCCTAAATCATGTAAATGGTATCGTGGTGTGTTGTTGAACACTATTATTGTCTATTTTACTCAAACTCAGAACATTGCTATGTGCTTTGAAGAAGGTGTTGCAAGAAACCCCGTGAACATGGTAAACTCTGGTTTATTTTCTACCATTTCCCTATTATTGATAGAATGCCGTTAAGATTAACAAATCAGAAAACTCATCATGACATTCTAAACTGTGTAAGATAAACTCTGTTTTGGATGCTTCAACATCGTTCACCGACGAGTTAGTACAAACACTATAATATAGAAACAATGTAATTTGATGAAAAACGGATTTGAGCACTCTATGTGCAGTTGAGCAAACCAGAGAAGATGAGAATCTGAGCAAACACAAGATTTTGTTGTGATGAAAACTGGGAATTTACTCAAAGGGGAGGCAGACAAAGAGGTACTAGATTTGGAGTCACAACCCAAAAAGGAGGAGGAATAATCAGCGGGAAAGGAAGTACGAAATTAACAAGATTTGGTGGAGTTTGCATCGTTCTTAGTTCTAATACAAAAAGGTCACTAGCTAGCGTGACACAACACACAGACCGTATCATGGCTGCTAACTTCCAGGGTAACCCTGCAACAACAGTAATAGTTAGCTATTGTCCAACTAACGTGGACAAAGAAGACAACATTGAAGCACGCTATGACAACTTAAGAAGAGCCATATTGATTCCATTCCAGTTCACAATGTCCTTATAATAGTAGGAGACTTCAATGGTAGAGTTGGAAATTTTACCTATCATGACACAAGCAACATAAATGGAAAGTATAATTATGGTAGATTTGGCAATTGAGAAAAACCTCATAATTACAAATACCTAGTTCCGAAAGAGGAGTGGAAAGCTGTGGACATACGAGCCCAACGGGAAGCAAATATCAACTGGACTATGTTCTGATTCGGAAAAAGTGGAAGAACAGCTTGCTGAACGCTGAAGCCTGTAGCATCTTTTCCAGCATACACCGAAACACCGGAGGGTACTGTGTTCAAACAGCAAGTTACAGCAGCAATACATAGAAAACCAGGAAGGCGTGCTTTTCAAGTGATCACAGAGTAACAATATCATGGACCATAACTCCCAAACTATCTAAAGAGCTGGACGGCTGTTGCACCCGAATGCTTAGGGCAGTGTACAATATCCATTGGAAGCAGCACATAAGCAACAAAGAACTGTATGGAGACCTTCCAAGACTCTCAGAGAAGATCAGAGAAAGGAGAACACGCTTCGCTGGGCACTGCTTCATGAGCAAGTGTGAACCTGTCACCAACCTGATAAACTGGGCATCCAAACATGGAACAAGAAACCCTGGTAGACCACCCCTTACATATGTAGATGTACTCAAGCAAGACACCGGACTCGAAGCATCTGACATGGGAACGGTGATGCAGGACAGGAGGATATGGAAAGCTGTCGTGGTTCGGGAAAACCACCACAAGCAAGTGAGCATTTTACTTAATCTTGCTATACATAGGCTTAGGAACCGGAGACTTGGGGGTCAGCCACCTTAATAATTTTGGTGCGGGGCTGGAATACCTTTCAGCCCCAATAATCCTAGGTGAAGTTAAAAAATTGGTGTTTGTGACCTATATTTTGCAACATTTTCTGACTCACAAGGGGAACGCCCTCGAGCACCCCAAGGTGGCCCACCAAAACCTTTCAAGTTTCAGCCCCCCACCCCCATGTTGAAAATCCTCCTAAGCCAATGCTACATGTATAGTAGGCTTTCTTTGGTTGCTCAGAAAGCGTCACTGGTTCTGCTAACTTAAAGCACTATTGATATTCTAAAATGGATGGTTATTGTTTAAGTACGTCATAACTTCTCCTTGGAGAGGACTATACTACTATCTGTCTAGACGTAGAAGAGACCCTTAATAATGCTAATGAGCTCCAGAGGATTATAAGTTCTGGAAGCATGTGCTCATATTTAAGGCGTTATAATGTGACCAAAACTACGTCATGTACGTGTTGTGATTATTGAAACATTTCTATACTGCTAAAAGCCGATCTATTGCTACATGTCGTGCTATGATCGGTGACTTTTACAGACTTTTTTGTCGCCTTGAATATAAAAGTGCACGTAGACTATAATTATTAGGCTTTATGTAGACGACCGGCCAAATAATATTTTATTATTATCTGGTCTCATTCTTTATAATTATTATTGGCAGATCTATGACACATAATTCACAAGTATAACATAGATAGCACTGGAATAATGTGTTCATCTTGGTCTGAATTCAATCCGAGTTCGTTTCCTATTGGACTTATTTACATCCTTGATATGATATAAAAGCAAAATAATGATCTTGTTTTTTTCTGGGCGGGTCACAAATATATATGTTATATAAAACAAAATAGGGCACTACGACAACCCCACAAGGCCCCATCACTTTATAGCAGAGTTTCCCACTTGTTAGATAACGTTCCTAGAGGTAATTTGACAACAAGAATAACATATAACTATTATAGGTTCCGGAAAGTCAGTTCGGCTTAGTCGAGCCGATTCAGTATTAATGCTCTCACGTAGCGTCTTATACTTCTATAGAATTCTCTTATTAGTAATCCATTGCAACCCCCTTAAGATAAGATCACGACCTGAATTTAGCAATATCCAGCAACAGTAATATGCAATTTTGTTATTACGGTGTAAAGAGAAGAGCGCGGTTGTTTTCATACAAATATATTTGGACACGTGACTCCCTACGGCCGCAACATTGCAACCCGTATCTTCACATACTTCGCTAATGGATATTAATGTATATTCAATCTGTTAACAGTATCTTGTGGTTTTTTGGGGGGTTCTTTTTTCTTTTCTTTTTTTTTCGGGGGCGGGGTGTTTTTTTGTAACACGAACTACAAATGGGGTGTTAGGATTTTTAGGACTTAAACCAGTGTATATAATTAAAGACAGAGATAAAAAGAAAAAGCTCCTTGATTGGTTTACACAGGTTAACAGCGCGTAAAAGGAAGGCCGAGCTATCTGGTGCTGATCGGAGAAAAGGAATAGCAGCAAATGGCGAAACATTACGTACTTTTACAAGGCAAAAAGCAGCTTTTCTAGGCATTGTTGACATGGTGCCTTCGCCAAAGAAAGTTTCCTACTATAAGACCTAACTTTTGAGATGGTTTGCATGTTTGAAGGTGCAAAATTAACAATAAGGCGCCCGGTTGTACCGCCGCGTTCAGCAAGTCATCATCACGACACTTGTAAACAAACCGTGCTCGAATTTGATTGACAGATGACGTCAGACGCGATAAAATCTTTTTATCTCTGTCTTTAATTATAGCTATGGGTCTCCTCTATAAACATTCTCCATAATGTGTGCACCCTCGCAAAATATCTGGTCAGGTACAAAAGTATAGGCAAAGTTGATTCTCGGCGAAAAATCAGACGAACATTACACGATTTTTACCAAATGTTCTGCTGAATATGAAATGTATTGAACTGCCAAGTTTTTTCCAAAGCCCGTAATAAAAATCAAGGGTTTTACTGCACTCATAGAAATCGTTCGTTGGCATTACTCAGTAAGTTGATGTAAGTCGTTGCGTCAACTTTCCGAGTAATGCCAACGCGTACAATTTTGAGTAACGCTGACTCGATATCATTATGTTGGTCGCACTCAAAACTAGCCTAGGTTAGCATTCTAATGGTGTGCTATAGTATACAAAATTTTGCACTGATTACAAAAATAAATATTTGAATACTGCTAATTGTGCAGAAAATGATCAAATTACGTGAATTAAGTAACAAAGTACCAAATTGGAATAACTCAAAACAATAAGTACCAGTAACTTAATATGAACGAGTTACATCAACTTACATGTTGAGTTACAATAACTCAACTAATTGGTTCTTTGAACCTTGTTTAGTTTTCTAAGTTCCCTGAACATAAATTCAGAAGTTGGCATTACTTAAAAAGTTGATGCAACGACTTACATCAACTTTTTAAGTAATGCCAACATGCCCAACAAAGTTGATTAGTTGACGGAAACTTTTGAGCTTTTTCAGCATTTTTAAGTTCGGATAACTAAAATGAATTTTGTTTTGGCAACTTTTACACTATTTTTGAGTTGTCCAAACTTACTCCTTTTGAATTGCGCCAACAAGGCGAACAAGTCATTTCTATGAATGTGTAGAAATATATGATGGACTAATTCACCGACCGCTATCCCTCCCATAATAGTAATTTTCATTGCCGGCCCTACAAATGGATCTACGATGTCATTAAGTCATTTGGGTGTAAAGACAACCGTTTTAGTATTCCGGATGAAACTTTTAATTGGCCGGGATATCCATTAATAGTTGCATTTCGCAGTGAAAAGTTTGAGCGAAATAAAAAAAAAAAAGCCGCTCACTTGATTCATAACTGATAATTTTTGGATTATATAAAATTGTGTTACGGGTCGTACATCTTGTGAACCCTGTATGATTTAAACGACATCTTCGAGAAAAAAAAAGTTTCTGATTTTGTAGATTGTTTACAATTCAAAAGAATTCGTATCTACGGCATCACTTAATCAATTTCAATCGGCAAAGTCTCATATTGAAGATATTGAGAACAACGCGCAATCAGATTATATTTGCGATATTTAGTCTGAATACATTTCTTATTGAAATCGTTTTTGTCACGTTTTATTTGGATGCAGAAATTGTAGCTCCGTTTGTAGCTCCAGTCATTGGTAAGGGCAAATAACTCTAGCAAGATTTCCTTTGAAACAGAGTCATATTGTTACAGTAGCGAGTGCGGCATTGCGTTGATATTCCAATTCCCTTGCCCCTGTCATGTTTGTGGGTAAAAAAGAAGAAAAAATGCCATCCTGTCTAAAACAAAGAAAAGAAATTATTAGGCATTACCTCAAGAACAGGCTGCACAGATTCTTGCTGCACTTGCTGTACCTATTTATAGGTATTTAATAAAATAAATTAACAAGCGGAACGCTATAAGAGGATCGTTAGACCTCTTTCTGCGCGGAGCCTAGGGTGTTGAGTGTTGATAGACAGAGCAGTCTTAGATTCAGTACAGCATATCATCAGCGCATGAAGCAGAATTTGATCAAAACACATTTCCCCTTGGGATATGGAGATACCTAGAACATATCAGATATGAAAACTCGGTAAAAAAATTAATCATATGCTTTGATGTGAGTAAGCACAAAGGAATCGTGCCACTATTTTTATGCGTAAACAAAATATGTAGATAAAATCAAACGATCGGAAAGAACTGAATAGTATGTTGTTGATATGATTCGGGGAAAAATTTGCTGAGGATTTGGAATATATTATGAAATTTTAAAATTTTAAAATTCTAACAAAACATTGTTCGTAAGTATGTGTTACGAGTCGTACTTGACTCAAGGCCAAAATCACCTTTTACCCGAACTCACACGAATGCACAACACAAATACACTGTTCGTTTAAGCTAACAAAATCGAAGTCTTTAATTGAAAGCAATTTTCGTTTGGTACAATATAATGACTACAAATGCACATATACATTAATCAAATATAATCACTCTTTATCTATTTTGTACTTAGCCAGCATTCTTCTTCTTGGTGATCATAAAGTTCTTGTAATGTTCTGGACGACTGATGTAATATATCCCTATTCACTTGTCCTGCGACAATCAGCGAAGTCCTTTGTACACTTGCATTGATAACTCCTTGCGTATAAAATCCTTACACGAAAATGGTGTTCTCCAAACACGTTTACAACTCCTTGCGCAATTCTCCTATACTAAACTCCTTGCGCCGTCATCCTATGCTAAACTCCTTGCGCCGTTCTCCTATGCTAAACTCCTTGCGCAGTTCTCCAAATTTAGCTCCTTGCGCTGCTTTCTCCAAACTTGGTGCTATTTCCACCTTTCACACAATATCTTCAGGAAGCAGGACTGCGATGCAGTTGTCCTCACTTATTTTGACAGTTGCGTTGAATCAAAATACCAGACTTCAGCAAGTCGACAGAAGAATATATTTCCTTTCTTGGAAGAATAACGTTCTTTGACGTATTCTAGATCTTCTCCGACAACACTGGTAAATAGTAGTACTTTGACTACATAAAATATTTCTGATTTGTAATTTCCTTTCTTTCAAGGAATTGGACTGTAAGCATAGCCCAGATCAACACTATCAACTGTGAATCATTGTTTACATTTTCTTATTATATACCAAGCTTGGGAAAAAACCCATTCTATTCTGGGCCATTTACTGCCTTCACATTATGCTCAATCTGGGGAATTCCAAAGTCTTAATTATAACATTAACCTTTCACATGACATCACTTCCTGAGGGAAATCCCATTACATCACTTCCTGAGGGAAATCCCATTACATCATTTTCAGGGGTTTCCAAATATTCCAAATTAGATATGATTCAGCTTGTTTTGCTCAATTTGAGAGGGAATTCCCAAAATGTCATCACTCATGTAACTTTGTAAACAAAGATAAATCATCAAATTAAATTACTCAGGGCACATCACAGTATGAAACATTTATGTTGTAAATTTGAATGTGTAAATGATACAACGTTGTCACTTGTTGACTGCTTAGAATGTTCACTACTTGTGTTTGCACCTAGGAGGATGAGACCCAGATAACATACAGAAATTACAGATGTTAACGCATGTTTTTGATTCTCTCGAATGAACAGCTTATTAGCATAGGCGTACAACTACTTCCATTGTATTAGAATGAGTTTAAGGTTAGACCAACAGAAAAAGGTGTGTCTCAAAGCTCGCACGCGCATTTGTAAAATCGCGCGATTTGAAAACAAAAATCGGGAATCTAAATAAAAAATCCCCATTTCGTAAAAACATTGTTTTCTAACCATTCGTGTACTTTGAGGCAAACCTTTGTTTTTGGCCTCAGCAACTATTTTAAACTGTTGCGATGTTGTAGTTCACATCATCTTGCGAATGGTAGTGAGCTTTGGCAAAAATTGCATTGATCATTTCATAGCGAGTGTGTAGAAAAATTCAAATATCACAAATATACTTTTGTAGGTTTTGTGGTTCTTGAGTTGTAAAGAGGGCTGAACAACAACATGTTTATAAAACGTACATAACTCATTAACAACAATATCAAGCAAGTTTTAAAAACATGTGATTTGTAGAATGAACTTTTGCAAAACATCAAAGTGTTATTTTTCAATAATATGTTGATTTAGATAACGAAAATCGATTTTTAGCCACTTTGACAATACCTAGTTTACCCTTAAGGGATGGGGTATGAACGTTTGGACAGTATTTATTGTGGGACATTAGAGCACATCAGGCATATCGAATTGCATTCTGAAAACGAAGAATGTCCTTCTGATATCAAATAATTTTGATTTTTTGAAATTCGCAATGTAATACACATTTTATCGCAGATGATTTATAATCCATATCTTCAATATGAAAGGTCAAAATTTTCAATTGATCGTCGGCTTTTCCTCCCAGCTACATACACTTTAAGAATATGTCATTAGATTTATAAAATTTACTTCGTGGACTGTTATATATCAAAAATGTGAAAAATATCACATTTTTATAATATTTGTATTATATCGTGAATTTCAAAAATCAGAATGCAATTCGATATGTCTAATGTGCTCTCATGTCCCACAAGAAATACTGTCGAAACGCTCAAAACTCTCATTCCAGATCCCTTAATGCCATAGAGCATTACTTATTGGTAGATGTTTACATTTTTCTTCCCTCTTTTTCTTTTCTTCTTTCCCTTTCTCTTCTTCCCTCTTTCTTTCCCTTTTTTCTCTTCTCCCTTCCCTTTTTTCTTCCCTCTTTTTTCTTCTTTCCCCCTTCTCTTCCCTCTTTTTTCTTCCCTCTTTTTCTCTCCTTCCCCTCTTTTCCCCTTCCCAATTTTTCGCTCTTTTTCCCAGTTTTTTTTGTGTCCGAGGGAAATATATTTTCTGCACTTCTTTTTTTGTAACGGGGCCAATAACAGCTAAAACACACCTCGGCCCGGCTCGGGAAATAAATTACGTCCAACATATTATAGAGGGCGCTGTAATAATGAAATGCTGAAAACAAAAATAAAGAAATACATAAGGGGCGAAATAAATACAAAACAAGACCTTATCTTCTCAAGCATGATACGAGGAACATAAAAAATATAAGAAATATATGCCCCCTCTACAAAATTAATTAATTAATTAAGTTAGTTAGTTAATTAAAACTACAAGAATGAAAACTCAGTTTTTTAATTTACAAATATCATAAAATAAATAATGATATACAAAATTTAAACAATTATTTCAGGGTCGAATTAAAACAAAATAATGAGATATATTGTCAAGAATGATGGGCGTAGTGGTATGGCGACGACGGGAATACGGCAACGGTGCTGCATGTTTCTGGATGACGGACGATAATGCAATTCACGCAATGATTGGCTTGCTGATTGTGCTAATTATTCACATTTGTGCTGAAAATATTCTCGTTTTCTCACATAGATGCATAAAGGGGACGATATTTGATACTGTATGTAAGTTTGAAGACAATCCATATCCTTAACCAATAGGGTCACCCCTTAATGATCGGCCACCGTTGTCTGCCAAACCTAATACCCTTGAACATAGGCGCCATGGCTACAGAGCGCATAGCTCTGTAGCCATGGCGCACCTATACATCCTAATCCGAAACCACCGCTGCTCACCACAATCCCAAAAACCATTGCTCGTCTGGATCCGGTTACGTAGGCATTGAAGTGAGTATATGGGGATGGGGGCTACCAGTCATGTAGGCCTTTATAAGAGTTATTTTGTCAAACGTGAATGCAAAACAAGAAGAGTTTGTTTTCAAAAATGTTTTTGAAATGAAATATAAATATTAATAATTAATTAGGTCGGTAACATCGGAATAAAACATTGTCAACAATACCAGGTGTTTTATCATCTGCTACCTCTACGTAGATGTTTCTAAAAACAATTTAAGGTTACACCTTTTATTTTAAGAAAATGTCATACTCCGAAAATTCTTTGAATTGTTTCAGTTAATTAATTAATTCCAATAATGTTCTTGACAGTTGTTATATAACAATTTTATTGAAAAAGGAACAAGCTATGATTACAATCTTCTATTGTGTATACTTCATACTCTTTTGCACCAAAGATCTTAGATTTGTCTTTGTGGAAAATAATTGCCAAACCGGTGGGGTATGTTTGCAGCAGGTTTTAGAATTGATGGCTCCCTGTGATGGCACTTATTATCCCAGTAAACACAAAAATGTTATACATGTAAACGTCTTATGTCTTATAAACGCGTTTGCTTTGGGTCAAAACTTTAATAACATTTTTTTATCAGGTTTTATAAACAGCTCAAAAAAGTAACTAACCCCCTTAAATAATGACCACTATTCAAAAAGGGGTTATTGTATTACAAATCTGTAAAATGCGTTGGAAGCAAAAGGTCATGAACACATTTTAAACCCGTTTTGTATGAAAAAACATTAGAATGACATTATAAAAATGTTGTCAAAATGTTATTGCAAAATATGTTTTGTTTTGTTTTTGTTTTTTGCTTTTTGCTTTTGGCAAAGATGTTTGCAACATATTTTGTCATAATCATGATAATTGGTCTCTCAATCAATTATTATTTTTCCATCTGTCTCAGCTTCTTACCAATCTTACCCAAGTGGATGTCCCTGGACGACGATGTCATCTTTCTTCTGTGTTTTGCTCACAATAGATAAAAGGATAAAAACACTTCGGAATACAGATTGGGGGGAAATTTAAAAGCTAAAAAATCGCCATAAATAACATGGACACAGCGTTGCTAGCCTTTTTGTATCCTCCTCTGGATTCAAATTGTGTTTGTTACAGGAGACTTTTATCGTGTTGGCCACACAATGTTCGGGTTATATAAAGGGTATAAAAACGTTTTAATAACAATAACTTCCCGCCAGTCATCAGCTGTTGGATCACATAGACGAAAGATAATTGCTTTAAGCATGATAAGTTTGATCTGTTTTTAGACGCATCTCTTAAATCTAAATATGTTTTTTTTCCTAAATCATGTAAATGGTATCGTGGTGTGTTGTTGAACACTATTATTGTCTATTTTACTCAAACTCAGAACATTGCTATGTGCTTTGAAGAAGGTGTTGCAAGAAACCCCGTGAACATGGTAAACTCTGGTTTATTTTCTACCATTTCCCTATTATTGATAGAATGCCGTTAAGATTAACAAATCAGAAAACTCATCATGACATTCTAAACTGTGTAAGATAAACTCTGTTTTGGATGCTTCAACATCGTTCACCGACGAGTTAGTACAAACACTATAATATAGAAACAATGTAATTTGATGAAAAACGGATTTGAGCACTCTATGTGCAGTTGAGCAAACCAGAGAAGATGAGAATCTGAGCAAACACAAGATTTTGTTGTGATGAAAACTGGGAATTTACTCAAAGGGGAGGCAGACAAAGAGGTACTAGATTTGGAGTCACAACCCAAAAAGGAGGAGGAATAATCAGCGGGAAAGGAAGTACGAAATTAACAAGATTTGGTGGAGTTTGCATCGTTCTTAGTTCTAATACAAAAAGGTCACTAGCTAGCGTGACACAACACACAGACCGTATCATGGCTGCTAACTTCCAGGGTAACCCTGCAACAACAGTAATAGTTAGCTATTGTCCAACTAACGTGGACAAAGAAGACAACATTGAAGCACGCTATGACAACTTAAGAAGAGCCATATTGATTCCATTCCAGTTCACAATGTCCTTATAATAGTAGGAGACTTCAATGGTAGAGTTGGAAATTTTACCTATCATGACACAAGCAACATAAATGGAAAGTATAATTATGGTAGATTTGGCAATTGAGAAAAACCTCATAATTACAAATACCTAGTTCCGAAAGAGGAGTGGAAAGCTGTGGACATACAGAGCCCAACGGGAAGCAAATATCAACTGGACTATGTTCTGATTCGGAAAAAGTGGAAGAACAGCTTGCTGAACGCTGAAGCCTGTAGCATCTTTTCCAGCATACACCGAAACACCGGAGGGTACTGTGTTCAAACAGCAAGTTACAGCAGCAATACATAGAAAACCAGGAAGGCGTGCTTTTCAAGTGATCACAGAGTAACAATATCATGGACCATAACTCCCAAACTATCTAAAGAGCTGGACGGCTGTTGCACCCGAATGCTTAGGGCAGTGTACAATATCCATTGGAAGCAGCACATAAGCAACAAAGAGCTGTATGGAGACCTTCCAAGACTCTCAGAGAAGATCAGAGAAAGGAGAACACGCTTCGCTGGGCACTGCTTCATGAGCAAGTGTGAACCTGTCACCAACCTGATAAACTGGGCATCCAAACATGGAACAAGAAACCCTGGTAGACCACCCCTTACATATGTAGATGTACTCAAGCAAGACACCGGACTCGAAGCATCTGACATGGGAACGGTGATGCAGGACAGGAGGATATGGAAAGCTGTCGTGGTTCGGGAAAACCACCACAAGCAAGTGAGCATTTTACTTAATCTTGCTATACATAGGCTTAGGAACCGGAGACTTGGGGGTCAGCCACCTTAATAATTTTGGTGCGGGGCTGGAATACCTTTCAGCCCCCAATAATCCTAGGTGAAGTTAAAAAATTGGTGTTTGTGACCTATATTTTGCAACATTTTCTGACTCACAAGGGGAACGCCCCTCGAGCACCCCCAAGGTGGCCCACCAAAACCTTTCAAGTTTCAGCCCCCCACCCCCATGTTGAAAATCCTCCTAAGCCAATGCTACATGTATAGTAGGCTTTCTTTGGTTGCTCAGAAAGCGTCACTGGTTCTGCTAACTTAAAGCACTATTGATATTCTAAAATGGATGGTTATTGTTTAAGTACGTCATAACTTCTCCTTGGAGAGGACTATACTACTATCTGTCTAGACGTAGAAGAGACCCTTAATAATGCTAATGAGCTCCAGAGGATTATAAGTTCTGGAAGCATGTGCTCATATTTAAGGCGTTATAATGTGACCAAAACTACGTCATGTACGTGTTGTGATTATTGAAACATTTCTATACTGCTAAAAGCCGATCTATTGCTACATGTCGTGCTATGATCGGTGACTTTTACAGAACTTTTTGTCGCCTTGAATATAAAAGTGCACGTAGACTATAATTATTAGGCTTTATGTAGACGACCGGCCAAATAATATTTTATTATTATCTGGTCTCATTCTTTATAATTATTATTGGCAGATCTATGACACATAATTCACAAGTATAACATAGATAGCACTGGAATAATGTGTTCATCTTGGTCTGAATTCAATCCGAGTTCGTTTCCTATTGGACTTATTTACATCCTTGATATGATATAAAAGCAAAATAATGATCTTGTTTTTTTCTGGGCGGGTCACAAATATATATGTTATATAAAACAAAATAGGGCACTACGACAACCCCACAAGGCCCCATCACTTTATAGCAGAGTTTCCCACTTGTTAGATAACGTTCCTAGAGGTAATTTGACAACAAGAATAACATATAACTATTATAGGTTCCGGAAAGTCAGTTCGGCTTAGTCGAGCCGATTCAGTATTAATGCTCTCACGTAGCGTCTTATACTTCTATAGAATTCTCTTATTAGTAATCCATTGCAACCCCCTTAAGATAAGATCACGACCTGAATTTAGCAATATCCAGCAACAGTAATATGCAATTTTGTTATTACGGTGTAAAGAGAAGAGCGCGTTGTTTTCATACAAATATATTTGGACACGTGACTCCTACGGCCGCAACATTGCAACCCGTATCTTCACATACTTCGCTAATGGATATTAATGTATATTCAATCTGTTAACAGTATCTTGTGGTTTTTGGGGGTTCTTTTTTCTTTTCTTTTTTTTCGGGGCGGGGTGTTTTTTGTAACACGAACTACAAATGGGGTGTTAGGATTTTTAGGACTTAAACCAGTGTATATAATTAAAGACAGAGATAAAAAGAAAAAGCTCCTTGATTGGTTTACACAGGTTAACAGCGCGTAAAAGGAAGGCCGAGCTATCTGGTGCTGATCGGAGAAAAGGAATAGCAGCAAATGGCGAAACATTACGTACTTTTACAAGGCAAAAAGCAGCTTTTCTAGGCATTGTTGACATGGTGCCTTCGCCAAAGAAAGTTTCCTACTATAAGACCTAACTTTTGAGATGGTTTGCATGTTTGAAGGTGCAAAATTAACAATAAGGCGCCCGGTTGTACCGCCGCGTTCAGCAAGTCATCATCACGACACTTGTAAACAAACCGTGCTCGAATTTGATTGACAGATGACGTCAGACGCGATAAAATCTTTTTATCTCTGTCTTTAATTATAGCTATGGGTCTCCTCTATAAACATTCTCCATAATGTGTGCACCCTCGCAAAATATCTGGTCAGGTACAAAAGTATAGGCAAAGTTGATTCTCGGCGAAAAATCAGACGAACATTACACGATTTTTACCAAATGTTCTGCTGAATATGAAATGTATTGAACTGCCAAGTTTTTTTCCAAAGCCCGTAATAAAAATCAAGGGTTTTACTGCACTCATAGAAATCGTTCGTTGGCATTACTCAGTAAGTTGATGTAAGTCGTTGCGTCAACTTTCCGAGTAATGCCAACGCGTACAATTTTGAGTAACGCTGACTCGATATCATTATGTTGGTCGCACTCAAAACTAGCCTAGGTTAGCATTCTAATGGTGTGCTATAGTATACAAAATTTTGCACTGATTACAAAAATAAATATTTGAATACTGCTAATTGTGCAGAAAATGATCAAATTACGTGAATTAAGTAACAAAGTACCAAATTGGAATAACTCAAAACAATAAGTACCAGTAACTTAATATGAACGAGTTACATCAACTTACATGTTGAGTTACAATAACTCAACTAATTGGTTCTTTGAACCTTGTTTAGTTTTCTAAGTTCCCGGAACATAAATTCAGAAGTTGGCATTACTTAAAAAGTTGATGCAACGACTTACATCAACTTTTTAAGTAATGCCAACATGCCCAACAAAGTTGATTAGTTGACGGAAACTTTTGAGCTTTTTCAGCATTTTTTAAGTTCGGATAACTAAAATGAATTTTGTTTTGGCAACTTTTACACTATTTTTGAGTTGTCCAAACTTACTCCTTTTGAATTGCGCCAACAAGGCGAACAAGTCATTTCTATGAATGTGTAGAAATATATGATGGACTAATTCACCGACCGCTATCCCTCCCATAATAGTAATTTTCATTGCCGGCCCTACAAATGGATCTACGATGTCATTAAGTCATTTGGGTGTAAAGACAACCGTTTTAGTATTCCGGATGAAACTTTTAATTGGCCGGGATATCCATTAATAGTTGCATTTCGCAGTGAAAAGTTTGAGCGAAATAAAAAAAAAAGCCGCTCACTTGATTCATAACTGATAATTTTTGGATTATATAAAATTGTGTTACGGGTCGTACATCTTGTGAACCCTGTATGATTTAAACGACATCTTCGAGAAAAAAAGTTTCTGATTTTGTAGATTGTTTACAATTCAAAAGAATTCGTATCTACGGCATCACTTAATCAATTTCAATCGGCAAAGTCTCATATTGAAGATATTGAGAACAACGCGCAATCAGATTATATTTGCGATATTTAGTCTGAATACATTTCTTATTGAAATCGTTTTGTCACGTTTTATTTGGATGCAGAAATTGTAGCTCCGTTTGTAGCTCCAGTCATTGGTAAGGGCAAATAACTCTAGCAAGATTTCCTTTGAAACAGAGTCATATTGTTACAGTAGCGAGTGCGGCATTGCGTTGATATTCCAATTCCCTTGCCCTGTCATGTTTGTGGGTAAAAAGAAGAAAAAAATGCCATCCTGTCTAAAACAAAGAAAAGAAATTATTAGGCATTACCTCAAGAACAGGCTGCACAGATTCTTGCTGCACTTGCTGTACCTATTTATAGGTATTTAATAAAATAAATTAACAAGCGGAACGCTATAAGAGGATCGTTAGACCTCTTTCTGCGCGGAGCCTAGGGTGTTGAGTTAAAGGAGCACTAACTATTATATTAACCTAGCGCTCATAGCTTGCCTAAGAACTAAGAAAGGTATTTGTTAGTTAACCTGTCAAATAGCTGACAAATTTGTACCAAAATGTACAAAATATGGCTCCCATGAATCTAAAAAATAATATAGATATTTCAAAATGTGTTTATTGTATTACCATAAATCGAATATGGACATGTAGGATGGAATCTCTGTGTTTTCGCCTAAGAAATTGGAATTTTGTTTAATTTAGAATTACAAAATAACATGTGCGAAATAGACGTTTACGAGACTGTGAAATCAGGTAAAATTTTCTGTATTGACGAGGTTCGAACATGGCCGGCTTCGTTGCATAATTCTAGCAGAATTGTTATTTCAAGGTTCTGTAAATACCTCCGCTGCTCCGCAAAAGGATAAGAAAATCAATCAACACGGATTGCTCGAAATTACCCCCCAAAAAAAATTGCGCAAATTTGGCAGCTGAAATACGATGAATACGATGAAAGAATCCAGCAGGTCCAATTTATAATTATTACATTGCATAGGAAATTGTTTTAACCTTAAATATCTCATCATTATAAATCCATCCAATACCGCTTATGTTTAACTCAATATGCATTAATATATACTATGATTTTCAATTTTGGTTAATTAATGATGTGTTTGAAACCCAATTGATTGCATAGCTATAAAACTTCGCTATAATTGTATTAGGAATCATTACAAGTAATTGCGGGTAAGCTTATCGCAGGTTACTCTATTTGAATTTACAAATGCATGTTTGATATTCACTTATTTTTTGTTAATAGGCCTACCAACACAGTAAAGATACGGCGAAGCTTTTCAAATGAAGATATTTTTGTGTCATAGACACATTGTAGTGTAGACGAACAAAATAATAATCGATATCTTTTTGTCCTTTCTTGTCTGCAAAGGTAGGTGCGTCTAGTAAGTACCTTTTGAGCAAGTACCCTTACAATCCTCGGGATTGGAAACACTGCTAACAATTAGAGAGTTTGCGAAATGCGGTTCAGAAGCACAAACTTCAACGTCTAGAGGATTATAGAGGATAATCTATTATAAACCACGATAGCCATGATAGCACTAGGGGAGAATAATTATGGAAAAGGGTGGAGGAACAATAGGGGAAGGGGGAAAGATTGCGGAGGGGAAGAAATAAAGAAAGAATTGGTGATTCATTACGATGTGCGTTGTGAAATTGAAATATGAAATTGACAAAGCTAATGATAACTTTAATAATTGAACCTTTAAATAATATAATAAAATATATAATCTAACAATCGTAATAATATTAATTAAAACGTATAGCTAGTTTCAAGATAATGTGATAAGGAGATTAGTTCTTGGTCCCGACATAATCCTTGTTGAGAAGTGTAGCGAGTTCATTCTAGTTTATTCAAAGGAAACGCCTAAGGTAGAGTCTTTTGTCTTGAAGTGTGACTAATAACCAACTTGACCAAACAAAAGGGAGACATTTTGATGCAGTCGCTTACAAGCTCATACACATAATCTTCTTTTGATCGCCCATTGATACACGTGTCCCGAGTATAAGCGACAAGAGGCTGTTAGTTCAGTAACCAATCAGACGTTCGCGTTGTTAAGTAAATTTGAGCAAGAAATCCAATCGATATTTCTGAAGTTGCCGTTGCAGTTGAAGTGTATCTCTTCAAACTTCATTTAGCAACCTCTCTATTGATGATCTACGTGAAACTGGATTCCTCTTCCTGTGGTGAGATGTCTAAACGTATTTCATCATAGAACATATCTACCTGTTGAAAGTCTATGTAATAACCTGCTGACCTTATGATGAGTAATCTCCGGTGTGTTCGCTTACTTACTTAATATAGCAAACGAGCCTCCCTCATTTATTTTATTATCCTTCAAAATATATGGGGTTTTTTGAACTTCCCAACATGGCAATACTGTACCGAGTACAGCGGTTGTGGATTCATTTAAATTCATTCAAATGCTTTCTTTTTCTCATGCTGACTTATATTACAATGAAAACATTAGAATTTTACGACTTCTGAAAATAAACGCATCTGCAGAATCGTCGTTGTGTAACGTAATGTTATGTTTGAAGGAACGGGGACGTGCGGGCCGAGAGGATAGGGGTGTGAAAGTTTTTACTACTTCCCCACGTGCGAGTAATTACACAGGCGCGTGGAAGCAGTCAAATACCTAGTCTCCTCCGCAGCCAGTTTTGTTACGCTCCCTCCACACAAACAGTCTGCCAATGGCCACTTATAACGCCGTTTCTGATTGGCTACACGTTTGTAGCCGTAGAGCTGTACATACGGGAACTTGATTGACCTCAGTCTAGCTGGCGAGATGGCGGGTCAAACTTGCTCATGAATAATAAAGTAGCCGTCTAGCCGATCGACCAATTGAAAGCTTTGTTTGACGTCAAGCTGGATGACGTCGGCAGAAAACCGTTAGCGAATCAAAAAGGACCAGTTCGTGACCATTGGCAGACTGTTTGTGTGGAGGGAGCGGAACCAAACTGGCTGCTGTGGAGACTATCAGATACCGTACTCGGACGCTGGCGTTATTAACGAATAAGGTGTCTGAATTACCTAATAAATATTTATAAGGTATAGTAGCAACAACTATTTTGGTCTATAGTAAACATAGCGTATTAATAGATTGGACTGATATTACAACATAGCAGGAAATAGTTTATTAAATTCCTCATCATTATCCTTTTTTCCTTTTTTGGCATTTTGAAAGCAAATTTTGAAAACACAGCATTGCTTAATACTATAGATCAATTTTTAAGTTTTATATTGGATCTAAAAGTACCTTTGAGATAGCAAGTCAACCACAGATTTATCAACTTTCACACGTAGTATAGGACGGTGTTAACATTATCAATAGTGTACAACTAGGAGGCTTTCAGGTGTATTGCAGACATATACCTTTAATTGTACTATTATGATACAGTAATGGTACAAAAGATTTATGGATATTCAAAATCATGTTTTATTTAATTTGAATTTCGACATACCAAAACAATACTCACCCACCATATTATGTTTCCCCTCACATAGGAGTACATAGTAGGGTGTTATAATTAATTTGGCACTGTCCTATTAACAAACTTTAAAGGATGCCTTCAGCATTAAAGGGAACACCATATCCTCAAATTTATAATGAATTACAGAGGATGATTTAAGGAAGCCCCATCATGCACTGCAAACGTGTTATCACCAGAGTTTCAACTGCCACTTTACTTTTCAAATCCCATTGAATTCTGTGCAAAAGACGTTGTTTAAGAATTGTGCGTGTGTCATTATTAGTTGGTCGATTTCAGATCTAAAGTGATGTATGCATGAAGGATAATACACACCTTCTGTACGTAACATAAAATTTGAAATCGACCAGCATTGTGAATGCGTTTTTATTGTAAATATATCAGTCCAAATTCAAATTTAACCATGGCCGTCAATGCAATGTGTGAGCGGTCGTGTCATGTTCACTCACACAGCTGTGCTAACCGCAAGTCAACACAGTGGCGTGGTGGGAAGTGCTTAAATCATCCTCTGAATGAATAACAAACCCTGCGGAGGGAGTCAAAACCCAAAACAATTTGATTATAATGAATTATGTTGCGGTTCCTAAATTTCTAGTTCTTATTACTTTCTCCCATTTCTCCTGAATGAATGTATAGTTATACATCCGGTATGAGACGATGCCATGTCTAACTTGGGATCCGAAAGCTATATTTTGATCAAAGCATACCAGTTTCTGTTGTCTATATCTGACGTTTTATTTGTCAGCTTGTTTCTTTTTTTGTTCATATCTTTGTACATTTTTGGTAGACGAATTGGAAATACGTGTGCGGCGGTGAGTGTATGCTTTGACCTTTCCGAGTCATTGAATTTATTGCCGTTATTTGTTTACGCAAAAACGTTTTTAATGAAAACACACAACAACAATATTTTTAAAATGTTTTCGAAATGTCATTGTAAACTATTGTTGCAAACATTTTTGGCAAAATATTTTGTCAACACTTAAATAACATTATGTTAAAATATTTGCACCCAGCAAACGCAGAAATGTTCTTAACATGTTTTTTACAAAACGTTTTAATAACATTTAAATGTCGGGTTATATAAAGGTCGCGAAAACATTTTAAATTATTGTAAATATTTTGGGCAAACATTTATTGCAAAATATTTTTTCAACCCCAAAATAACATTCTGTTTAGAATGATTTGTACCAAGTTTTCACAAATGTTTTTGGAATGTTATTAAAACGTTTTTATACCCTTTATATAATCCGACATTTAAATGTTTTCTGTAAAACATTTGTGTTTGCTGTACAGTAAATTACTAACAAATGTTATTTAATGATATGAAAACGTTATATACCATTAATGTACTCTTTATATAACCCGACATTTAAACGTTTTCTGACAACCTTTTATAACCTTTTGCGAATGATGTCGATAACGTTTTGTGTTTGCTGAGAGTACATAAATCCGTGCCGATCATTGATTATTGGATATTTAAGCAACGAACGTCAACACAACGCTTTCTGAAATAAGATTAGACAAAACACCGGACCGAGCAGGAGACTTTATTAAATTGGTAAGGTTGTTTGATTCAATATTACATGGCCTCTTTATTTTGTCTTAACATGTTCTGAGTCAAAATCACGCGATAAGTAGATAGTTAAATCTGATATATTCGTTAATAAATCACTTCATGCTTCTTATATCGTTTCGTCTCTAGTCTATGGGATGGAAGGTATACTATAGAGTAAAGAAAGATGGAAGCATGGTTTCATGGTTTTCTTTTAATACTTTGTATGAAAAAAAAAAAAGATTATTTTGATTAACTGATTTCCATATCGAGTAGCATTATATAAATTGCACACTGTTTCATACAATCAATACGCTAGTAGGGTCATGTTTACAGTGGTATAGCCAAAGCCAAGGGCAAAGGGGCAGCTGCCCCTGTGAGAAATCTTGGCCCTTCCCCCCCCTGTTTGATGCTGGCTGCCCTGATATGTAAGATTTTTTGCCATTTTTTCTACTTGTTGTCCCCCCTTTAAAGTCGGCTTTCGCCACCCCCCCCTCTAAATATGTGCTGGCTACACCCGCTATTTAGGTATAATGTGACCGCAAAAGCAGATGAAGGATTGATGCTGGATTTTGGTTCTTTGAAAAATTAAAATTGGGTCAGTTACAGTACCTTTAAATAGGTACCTTCAATCTTGCGTCCAACAGGCAAAAAAGAATCTTATCGCGTTGATCGGTAAATTTTGCAATCGTGTTTCAAAATCTTTTTACATCCGTTCAATTTTCCACACCAATTTATTATTTTCAACATCCCGATAAAGGTACTGATAAAAACAACTCGTACAGGACTATTTCAAAGTGATCCCTACTCAATACTAATATCAAAACCAATTTGCCCTCATATCAGATGACAGAATACCGTAGAATCTATAATGTCCCTATTATCCATAGATATGTCTTCTCAAAAAACGTCTAGAAAACTGCTTTTGTTCTGTTACATGAAATGATATTAAAAACAAACATTATTAGTGTTACCCTTTGGCATTTGAAACTGTGTTATATGGCCCATGTGTGTGTCTTTGTTGCTCGTGGCTGGGGAAATAATAGATCTCCCATAAAATAAAATGCAATATGGTAAAGCTTCATTTGATTGGATACGTTTCATCTAAACGTATTTTAGATACCATCTCAAAAGGCGTTTTCTTTGTGTTGGTCCCAAATAATAAGAGAAGTAATATAGACACGCTATTGTATTATATCTAGTGGGTTACTCATAAACTCATGTGAAACAAATGAATAAGTCGTTATTAGAAAATATGTCCAGGTTTGCTGATGTCACTAACATTACTCTTCTGTATTATCAGTTTGCTGGAGCTTGAATCGGAGATTAGAAAAAAACGTAGTTTGCCCTTGAACCGGCTAACCACCTGTAAATCACAAGATGATTTCATACTCTGATAATGCGATCAAGCAAAATCAGTCGGAACTCGGAAATATTGATTTTGAGATATAGCCAAACAAAGGATCTATTTCTTTTTGTTTTGTTTCCTATTGTTTTTGAAACTCTTTCATTGCTCATATCTTTGGAACTGGTTGTTCTATTTCAATGTGGTTTTCTGCAAAATCCAGCTTTGTAAATGCTTTTTTTGTAGAAACTGAAAATTAAATATTTCCGAGTTCCGACTGATTTTGCTTGATCGCATCACATAATTATACCTAATTGTAATGGTATCAGAGTATGCTTTTGATAAAGTGTCACCGCTTATTGACTGACGGGTGACACTTATACAGACAATGTGATTAGAACAATATAGAAAATAATATATATTTTCTTGGTGTACACTCTACAATGTGTAACTTGCTGTATTCATAATAATGCAATCTATCCAGAACACGGCTGATTCCGGGAGGCTCATTACTGATTGTGTCTGTGAGGTGCATTTGTGGGCGTTAAGAATTCGTTTTGGACCGAATTCAACTTGACTAATAATGCCAATATATCATTTTAACTCGAAGCATGTTTGACACACATCCACACACACCCCCACTTTGCTTCAGGGACATATATCTATGTCGTTCTTAATATCCATATTAAGGTTTATGGGGATGTATTGATGAAGTACAAGACAAAATGGAAGAACAGTACTGTTTGCAACATCAATCTTGCGCACAACACTCAAAAAAAGAATTTTATCGCGTTGTTCTGTAATCGGCAAAGAGTTACTGTGATATTTATAGCGGACAAATATTTTGAATGCTTATAATGTCCATCATGTCCATCGTCCGAACATTTCCCTGTGATGTAATTTGTACAGTATTTATTTTTTAATCCGTGATCATTGTGCTGCACTGTATTCTGCATCGTGTATGTTTCATGCACAGACTAATTGTTGCTATTGTAAGGGATTGATTTACATTGAATAATTAAAAGACAACGTTCAGACTGACTGAAACTTGAAACAATCTGTCTTCGTTTAATTTTAATTAATTTGGTAACTTAGTTATAACGCATTATCTTAAATGTCATTCGATTCTTTATCGAAATTTAATCATGTTAATAAAATAGAATGATATAATATGATAAGATTCTAAATTAGGTTGTATTATTACAAGCTTTAGTCAATATCATCACCTGATCATGAATCATATGCCCTTCTCGGGTCTATATCCTCAATAATTCAACTCTGCAAATCGGGCATCAAGGAAATGTTTGTATCGCGCTTTAGCGCAATTAGTATGGCGGAGATGTTGAGCATTATAATTTCACATTTTATTATTATTATAATTATTATTATTATTATTATTATTATTATTATTATTATTATTATTATTATTATTATTATTATTATTATTATTATTATTATTATTATCATCATCATTATTATTTATGAACGACTATTATAATTTCAGGCTTGTAATAATCATAGTTGGAAATATTCATAATCAAGTTTGAATAAGGATTTTCATTAATTATTTTGCAAACTCGGACAAACCTGCAATTACTGTCATCCAAATACAATAACCTTAAAGGTCATATATATTGCTCGGACAACATCATATCATTGGCAAGCTAATATTATGAGGACAATGAAAATGAATCCTTTTTTTGAGAAAATAAGACGTTTAAAATTGATATTCCGCAAAAAAACTTAAGCGATGAGTTCCCCTTCGAACGAGACAGAGTTGACCTAGAAAAAAGTTGACGTCATGAAATGAGATGTGCCTGCTTTGAGAGAAGGGACTCAAAACATTCTCAATGCACAGAACGTATACTGTTGTTGTTCTCAGAAAAAACTCTGAATTAAGTATTACAAATTTAATGGTTTTAAACATATTATGGATAAAATCAGCCGCTTCTTTTTTTATATATTAGTAAATTGTGATATTACAATTCATATGTATATCAATATCATGAGAAATATTTGGACTAAAAAATAAAAAAATAAATTGAGCTTAGAATTTCAGCGTGATCAATCTGAGACTATAAACCGTGTTAAGTCCACAAACTCATGTATCTAATTTTCCCTGTGCGATATTGCAATGCGATATTGCAATGCTATATGTATTATAGTCTCAGTTGCCCTTTAATTTAAACACAGTATCGACACAACTGTGTTAATTATAGGCATCAATGCAGCATCGAATGTACACATGCTTGCACTTTTATTTCCGTCTCCCGAAATCCAATCCCAAAATTTTACATATTTTACTGTAAAGAAGCCTACGGGATACGGAATCAATAAATGTCGCATTAGTTAATAGGACGATTAAAAATAAAGCCTAAAATGGAGAATTTTTTAGATTATGACACGATTACCCCCGAGCGGACATAAATCCTCATCTTTAAAAGCATATTTACACATTTCATAAAAAAAAGAAAACACACTTCTATGTTATTAAAACTTCTTTTGCTTTTCTTTAAAATGTTTCTTGAATATTTAAGATTGCCTATGGCTCTGCCGTGTCACGTGACATATATTTCTCACCATAGGCAAGTCGTCTGCTACGATAAATTACGCTGGCATTCGGCAACATTTGGTTTCACCGAGATTTCCCTTGCCCTACGTGTAAAAATAATTGGGTATAAAGTCCAACATCACATGGGGAACCAGGGAAAGCGTTAATTTTCGCAGACGTTATTTAGTGGCAGCAATCACGAGTAATCAATCCGATTACTTTCAAACAGTTTGTTAATTAAATGAGTCTTTTATAATTCCTCCAAGCGATTTATAAAGAGACGCTTCCTTTCACATCATTTGGACTGTGATTAGTAATTGGATCTTCTTATAAAACAATTAAATGATACAAAACACCAACAATTTAACCCAACGATATATATTTCATTGTAAAAACCGTGCAAGACTTTGGAAATACAAACAGTTCATTCGCTAGTGAATTGATTCGCAAATGGAACAGTTGTCAATATTAATATGTTTAATCTTGTTTTTGTTATACGCAAAAAATATCGTATTCTCATCTTTTCTTTTTCTTTTTTCTTAAGTGATTAGTTATTTTACACGAATTGGAAGACTTCTGACAGTAGGTTAAAACCAACTGTGGTTAACTGCCCAATCAGTGATTAGCTTAATAAGAAATAACTTGTTGTTTGTAAGAAAGATATATGAGTTAACGTATTTTGCCAGTGATAGGAGCAACAGTTAATGGCATTTTCGTCGATATTGGAGATTTGGCGGTTTCTGTCCGTATGGACACTTACCATGCTTACACCGACACGTAATGGAATAGTCTCAATTGAAAGGCTCGAGTTAGAGCTACAGCAAACAGCACTGCAAACACACAGCAAACAATCAGTGAAGCAAATTAGTTTTAGCTAGTAATAACCGACTTCAGCCGAAACGTAGGTTTATTTGCATAGTGTTTCTCTTACTCTTTTGAAGATACTCTCCAACGCCCTAAGTGGGGTCAAACAAAGAGGAAGTCATCGCCCCCCCCCCCTCGCTTTTTGCTCCTACCTCTCTATTTCAATCTGTTTAAAGTATATTCAGAGAACATCCTAGAGCACTTGTGTATCATTTGTCCTTGTGAGTCTGATACAAACAGTTTGAAAGAATATAGAGACATTGGAGATTTATAAGATATTTTAAACCCTGAATACATCGTCTTCATTGACAAGGGGAAGTAACAACTGAACCTTGGATGTTGAGCCACAGCCTTATAAAAGGTGATAGGCAGAAAAATAATGTTCAAGCTAAATCTGCTGTAGCATACAAGGATTATCTTGCCATTTGTATTTCACTTTAGCTTCAGAATTTGAACGTTCTTTTCCAAACTATCACGAACCTATTTCAAGAACCACTTGGCCAATACTATTATTAGTACAAGAAATGCATTCGTGGTGTGGTTTTATAAAATCTCCATGATCGTGTTTGAAGACAGTGAATGCAATTTCTTGCATATGTGGGGGTCACAACTTATTCAAAAGGCTATCGGCGGGCATGAGATATTGATCCTCTCTGCATGAGGAGAATTTACAGGTATTTATTGATGCCTGGTCCGGATTGCTGAAAGCGTTTTTATCGCAGCGGCTGAGGGTTTCGAAGACACACATATGGCAGAAATACATTTTTGCTACAAGTAAGAGAGTATATTAACCAAAATTTGATAAACACGAATATGTAGCTAAATTTATATTGACAAACCGTCAAAATCAATGCTTATCAAATCTGTACCAAATCTATATTCAAGCTATTTAATAAAGCCACAAAGTGAGGGCACAATGGGAGAAAGAAAATACATGTATTAGAGTTGTGTATTGCGTCATCCTTGTAGCTGATTATTTTACTTTTAAGGATATTTTTAAACGCCATGCATAATATGCATTGTATATTGCTACTGCAACAAAGAGTGTAAGCTGGCAGGTTTCATCGCCTATGAACATTGACAAACATGATTAATATTTATGCGGCTAACACGTTAAAAGGTCTACAAAAGGCTAGCAACGTTAGCTAACATGTTTCCAAGATTGAACCCCAACCCTTAAGAAATATCATTTACTTATTACTATTTTTTAGCTTTTAGAACTTTTTCCCGATCTTTAAATGAATATTAAGTGTTTTTATCCTTTAATCCATTGTGAGCAAACCACGGGTGAGAAAACGGAAAGATGACATCGTCGTTCAGGGACATCCACTTGGGTAAGATTAGTAAGAAACTGAGACAGATGGAAAAATAATGCTGGAGGATGGATGGTTTCACACGACAATAAACAAGATAGAGGCAGAATTATTTGGGCGAAACACTGGGGACAAAAATACTCTCAAACTCTATGTTTATTTTGCGGATATGAATGTAAGTTAACAGCCCTAAGCTTTTTTCAAAGTTAACGTTTGAATAACGTGTTGATATCCCGGTTGATATGCAGACACCTGCGTGCTATTGATATGATGGTCAACAATTTCATTTGGCGCCTTTTTCTCGGTTCTCTGACTAAACACGAAGTTCTAACGTTGTTATCAATATTCTATGGATCATCTTACATAAAGAGCATTGCAGAGATCCGAAGCAGAATATTGATAACAAAGTTAGAACTTGACACTGTTTGACCGTAAACCAATTTAGAGTTAGTTTACCCTGGAAAGGCATTGATAAAGGTTAAGTATGCTTACATTCTGTTGTGGCGGGAATCTGATTCATTTGTCGTTAGAGAGCTTTGTCACAATAGTAGAAGTAATGAAGACAAATAGTCAAAAGTTCAATTTTCAAAATTCGATTTGAAGGCTCTAGGAAGATATATGGACGAAAAACAGTTAATATAAGCTTGATAAATTTGCCGCTTTCATCTGTTTAGATGCAGTTATAAACGTCGTAAGTATCGCAATCATGATCAAAATATCTCACATGTTTTCTTCGTAAGGGGGATGTAATTTTCTTCGGAAAGGGGATCAATTGCAATTTTTATGACCCCCTATCACGGGCTAAAATATTTTTACGACCTCCCCCCTATCTCGGGTTGACAATATTTTGGACCCCCCTTTCGTCCACACAGACTCAGACAAATTATTCATTGTTTGAACTAAGGCGCGGAGCGCATAAAAACCTGATTGTAAGTGCAAAGAACTCGCGCGGAAAGCACACAAATTGTGCATTGTATAACTAAAAGATTGCAGACACAATTTTATTCTATTATTTCATTATTAAGTTAGAAGAATGCGCGTAGCGTGCAACACTTTAGAGTCACTAGCCCTTAATATTTTTATAACCACCTTTTTTGGTGTTCAAAAATATGACGCCCCGTATATTCATGACCCCCCCATTCCGAAGAAAATGACAGCCCCCTAAATGGTAACATGGTGTGTTGTTCTATGCTATGTCGTTCTGTGCTAGTATTGCATGAACATTTCAGGCAATATTAAAGAAACAAGAATCTAATCTTATTAGTAAGAGAATGTGAGGAAAAATAATAGGGTGAGAAATTTATTGTTGCTAAATCCAACTTCTGATAGTCTACAAGTATCAGCTTTTGTCACGTTTCTGTGTCTTTGATTTTAAAAAAATACTGACCCAATTTTCAAGAACAGGAGTTCACATTGTGGCACTCAAGCGGAAGAATTGCAGAACGAAGCTCGTCACTCTTGAGCTCCTCTGGCATGGTTCTAATAACATGAATAACATGGTTCTAATAACTTTGAGACTCTTGTAACGTATTGATAGCAGACAAAGATTCTCTTATATCCACCTGATAACTTCTTAGGTACAGAAAAAAGTGGGTAATGGTGAATCCAATGGACGAGGACATAAAACACATCAAGGATCAATAAATTTTACAAGAGGTTACCTTGAATATGAACAACTGGAAAGAAAAAGAGCAATGAACACCAACTTGACGTGGGGAAATAAGTAAAATATAGACTAGACGGTACGCAGAGTGGGGACAAAAACATTACAATGTAGGCATAAGAAGTAGGTAAAGTTCGATATCCAAAATTTACCATTTCCAAGGCACACAGACCTGTTAAATCTGTAGAAACAACATAAATTAATGGGAATACAAAAGTGCACTAGAACAAGTGATGAAAATCACTCCGCACATAAACAGATACGATAAATTGTTTAATATCAGAGAAATTATTGTAACTCTTAAAATATAGGCATGAAGTCCAATTCCTTTAATTGACTCTCAGACTGTAAATCATTTTAAAACATCTTTGAAAAGTTACTTATTTACAATTGCATACTCATGTGCTGTGTCTTGTCTTTCTCTATACATGTATATCCTTGTAAAAAAAACGCTTAATACTTTGGTGTAAAGCTGTATATAATTATGGTTTGTTGTTGTTGAAAAGATAAAAGCCTCAAGATTGATATGAAATATGCCTAAATAAAAACGATGAGACTATTGAAGGTGTGTTATATGAGCCTTTAATCAGCAAATACAAAATACATTGCACAAAGCAATCAAAATTAAGAACCCATGATGAAATCTGAACGAAAATTGGTTACCCACATTGAAGAGATAAAACTGAAAATAATACATTATTAAGAACATCATAAACAATAGAACCGAACAAAATTCGAAAAGATGAGCGTTCTATGAACCGGCTGTTTGTGCCGATTCCCCTGATGGATATCTTCAACGGATAATTAAATAAAGTGGAATTTATTACCAATGTGCCAATTTTTTGATATTTGTAATGCTCCCGCGTGGTATCAAATCAGAAGGAAACTCGGTTTCGGCACACGATCAAATTACTTCAATTTTGGTTTTAGCTCATGGGTTGCTCCGATGACACTAGATGGTTCGATGGGGTTGCAAACTTTCATACCTTACCTTCAATGAAAATTAAATTGAAATCTACCAACGCCTGTGACCACGTGGTAATTTTTTACACCGCGTCACTGTCATTTATGCACCAACTAAAAATAGAGTCAACACTTTTGAAACATGTTGTGGTCATAACAGTGTAAAATTACACATTTTAACATTAAAATCAAAATTAAGTGTATATTCCATGAATGTATCTTATATCATATTCATGCTTGCCATACTGCAGTTACTGTCCGTTTTCCTATACACAATACACAGTGCTCTCACCATTGACGTGTGACCTCAACAAAATGATGTATGTTGGGAGAATGGACACTTGCCTAGTTAACATCACTGTGTGAAAAATAACCAGCCAATATTTTATTTATTCTCCAAAACTTCTAGCAAATATATTTCTCTAACATGACCTAAAATTACAGCTAGGTTAGATGTTCAGAAATGGTCGCACTTTTGTAAAATATGAGTGAGGGCAAGGCATAGCTAGCCAACTCCCCGTGTTAATTGAATGGAGATTTGACCGAAAATATTGGTATCGGACCGCTCACTTCTGAAGGATGCCACAAAAAAACGGTAAAAGCTACATTTAAATTATTCTAAATAGGTTCTAGAAAATAAAGTTTTGTAACATGTCCTAAATTTTTAGCTAATTTAGATGTTTGGAGAGGGTCGTACTTTTGTGTTTTAGGAAGGATATGTAAACGACAGATAACACCAAAAATATGAAGAAATTATTTCCAAACTGTGTTAAGTCAACAATCATTATGTTGCTCATTTTGAAGAATGCTGGTTAACAAAAAGCAGGTCTTTGTGTCATTTCGTGAACAATGGTACACATACCATTGTTTCCTTTCGTTTCCTTTATAATCGGTTACCCAACTGAAGCTGTAATACCAGCTTTATTGCGATGTCGCACATTGAAAACAGACACTTGTACACAACCAGAGAAGATCTGATTTAATCAGTTGAGCTGCTTCAATGAGTGTTATCTTGGTTTAATAGCTTTTAATGGGGTTTAAGTCCTGCAAAGGTCGAGATGAATTCTACTGTAGACATGACTGCATCATGCTAAGAAAGGAAGTTTAATCGTGTTTCTCTTGATATGCTACTCTTCCGCTCATCGGGGAGGAATACACGAATGTCCTGGTCCATTTTGCAACTGTGTACTATAAACTTGATTTTCCCTCGCTGACTGGCGGGACGATGTCGGCAAAACAGGGCCGACCTTGTTCGATCTAAAACTAGGCAACATTGCTTGAAAACCAGTTCTAAATTTCTTATTTTTCGAAGCATATATGAAGGGATTACCACACGAGTTACAAAAGGCAAGCAATACCAGCGTCCTGTACACAGGACCATAAAGGAAATTGGTTGGAAGTGCACCTATATTGTATAAAAAATAACACACTTGGTCCGGAGTCCAGCAGAGTGTGAATGATATCACTACAATGGCTAACATTTCGATGACTTTCTTACGAGTCCGGAGGAGTGAAAATGCTGGGCCATCACGTGATTCATTTCGCGCCAATAAATTCTTTGCTTGTGATTTGAGTTCTTGAGCTGTAGCTATATTGGCGCTTATCATTATGATTAGTGGAATAGCAAATTCAATAAGAAAAATCCCTGCGCCTTGGACTATTTGGAAGGATTGTTCTAGATATCGTATTCTACAAATTCCATTGTCATTTACACCAAGGTAAAAACTATTTGTGTTTAGTAAGACAGCAACGAACCACACGCCGGAAATGACGTAGTATGTTCTCTTTTGAGTAAAAACAATACGATATTTTAAGGGGTATGCAACAGCTAAAAATCTCTCCCCAGAAAGTGTTGTCAGTAGAAATACAGAAGCAACGATAGATATCCAAAGGACTACATTCGTGTGGATAACTTTGCAGTAAATGGTCCCAATATATCCCGTACCTACGTCGACTATAGTTGGAAGAGGGATGATTGCAACTGATGTCATTAGGTCAGCTATTGCCAGATGGAGTATAAAAGTTCCGGTTTTGTTGCGCATTTCTTTTCTACGCACGTAGACAGCGATGACGAGGGCGTTGCCCATAATTCCTATAATCGCCAACACAAGTTGTAGAGAAGTATTCCAATTCCACACTACATTGTTCCATGTATGGATGGGCCTTTCTGATACATCGGAGTCGTTGTCCATTCTTGAGTCTTAAGTGTGAAGATAATCTTGCTGCATTTTAGTTCGATACCTTGTTTCTGAAATGACAAACAGAAGAGAAAAGAAGAATTAGAATCACGGGAAGAAATTAAAAATTACCAAGCCACTTTAATGGAAAATTACCAAGCCGCTCAAAACAAATACCGTATCAGAACCAGGATTCACATCCTACTATTTTAATAGTGGGAATGTTATATAAAAGTGCGAGCAGATTATATCAGGCGTAATATATATAGTTTCCTAAATTCGGACGAATATTATTATCTTGTCTCAGTCGATATAACTATTGGCAGATCTAGGACACGTAATGCACTGTTCACGGTTGTTTGATGTGATCATTTATTAATTTTTCTAACAAAACATGTAATTTTCAATTCTAGACCTGGACACTATCAATAGCTATTGTTTTAACATACACACACATTTTGTAGCTATATTTAAAACAGATTTTCCTTTCTTCATCAAAATTTTCATCTTTATCTGCCAGAGATGCCAGTCAGTTTCACTCAAAAAACCTGAAAAGCGCGTGAATGCAGGCCAAAAAGCCCCAAAACAGGCTGAAAATAAATAAAAACGTGGGAATTTGAACTCACAAAAACCTGAATTCAGGTTAAAACCTGAAAACTGGCATTTCTGATCTGCCTTTTTGTGGTAATTTTTATTCTATGAATTGTACATTTGTGTGAAAATTAAGGGCGCTATTTACATATATTTTAGTTTAATTTAGCCCAATAATATGAGTTATTCCTTTCATTTCATGATAACTTTCATTAAAAAAATTTCCTTGCTATTTGTTACTCATTTTACTGATGTTTTAATGTCATTATACATGTGTTATTTTTCTCATGTGTTTCAACCCATTGCTCGAATACCTGGAAACCATGCGTGAGAAGACCGGCTTTTGTTTGGACACAACCAAAATCATCACTACCCCATATGCCGACGATTTCAATCTCATCACCAATAACAAAATTAAACACCAAAAAATAATGAACGAACTTCATACGAAGGCTACCAGCATGGGTCTCACATTAAAACCATCCAAATGTCGTTCACTCTCTTTATGTGGTGGCAAACCAACTCTGATTGATTTCCATATCGGTGAAAATGTCGTGAAAACCGTTAATGAGGACCCACAAAAATTCCTCGGGTCGCTGATAACGTTTCATGGAAAGGAACAAGAAATTTATGATTATGTCTATGCACAGCTCTATAGTAAATTAAATAATATTGACTCCACTTTAATTCGCAATGAGTACAAACTGGCAATATATACCCGTTACTGCCCCCCTCCATGAGATTCTGTCTTACGGTGCATGACCTGACCCATTCTAATCTTGTGCTTTTAGACCGTATGTCCGAGCAGTATGTTAAGAAATGGCTTGGGATTCCAAAACATGGTGCAAATACTGCCCTGGTCCATATGTCCCGTGGGCTTAACATCCAGCGCATTTCTGATGTTTATCGCCAAGCCCATTCCGCATCATATAGTAGATCTAGGTGCAAAGCTGATGAAGTTACTAACCTGGCTCTTGACCTCAAGCTCAACAGAGAATCTACGTGGTCTCGTAAAATTTCCATAACCAACCAGTGTGAAAACGTTCATGCACTTGCTATTGGAGCCCGGGTCAACCCCCTTGGAATAAGGTCCAACCTGATGTTAAAAAGATCCTGAAGGAAGAGACGGATAACCACTGGAAATCTGTAGTTGAGCCCCTCTTGAGCCAGGGGGAGTTTCCGAAACTGCTTGAAACATGTAATTCCGATTTGTCTTGGAAATCCATTATGTTTTCATTACCAAAGGGTGTGCTTAAATTTGCAATCAATGCCTCCATAGATTCCTTGCCATCATTCACCAATTTGAAAAGATGGGGAAAAAGGCTTACGGACAGCTGTCCCCTTTGTCAGGGGAAAGGTACTCTCCTGCACATTTTAAATAATTGCCAAAATATGCTGGACAGGTATCTATGGAGACACAACAACCTCATCCGTATTTTTCTTTCCACATTTCAACAGTCGGAGGCATTTCGTAATTCTCATATTAAAATCTATGCCGATCTGGAAAATTATACCATAGGAGGGGGACCATACCACCCAATATCATTTCCACGTCTCAAAAACCGGACATTGTGTTATACTGGCCTTCTGACAAGCGAGTCATTCTCTTTGAGTTGTCGGTACCATTTGAACCAAACATCAGTAAAGCTCATTACACCAAACTTGATCGCTATTCTTCCCTGGTTGCCGACATCACTAACGCCGGGTACTGTTGCTCACTTGTTGCTGTTGAAGTAGGCTCAAGAGGCTTCATTGACGCCGACAACAAGAATAGTCTGACTCGTCTGTCAAAAGATCTCAATCTTCCCACAAAGTATTCTGATCTCAAGACCCAGTTGATTAAATCGGCGCTAATGTCATCTTATTCCATTTTCATCGCCAGATATGAAACATCTTGGAATGTAAATGAAATTATTTAACTTTTTCTTCCCGCCATGAGTATTTCCAAATTTGTTTATTTAATTTAAATGTTTGTATTTTTGTCCTGCCTTGCCTGCAACCGGAATGGGTTGCAGTAGATCTGGGCTTTATATGTGTTTTTCTTTATGTTGAATAAAGATGATTTATATATAAGTGTCTACCCCTTGTAAAAGTTCAAACAAGTTTTAAGATAAATAGCGCCATCAGTTTTCAACTTTGAACAATGAATACAGTTCTACACCCCATCAAACAACCGTGAATTATAACTTGAATAACACTAGAATAATGCTTTCATCTTGGGTCTGTATTCTTTATCTGTTCTTTATCGATTTTGAATACATCATTTCAGCTATTAGCTATCATCTTTATGACTACACGCGTTCGTTTCCTATAGGACCAATTTACATCCTTGATCTCATATAAAAGCAATTAATCCTGTTTTTCTGGGTCACAAATATATGTGTTATATAAAACAAAATAGGGCACTACGATAACCCAACAAGGCCTCATCACTTTATAGAAGTGTTTCCAACTTGTTACATCACGTTTCAAGAGGTAATTTGACATCTAGAATAACATGTACCTAATATAGGTTGCGGACCTAAAGTCAGTTCGACTTAGCTGAGCAGATTTCAGTATTAATGTTATCGCATAGCGTCTTATACTTCTGTAGAATTCTCTTATTATTAGTAATCCATTGCCAGACCCGTAAAACAATATCATGTATATTTGAACTACCAAGTTTTTTTTCAGTCCATAGCCCGTAGAAGAATTTTAAAAGAGCAAAAGAAATAAATCCTGCTTTTTACTGTAGAAAATACCCTGGATGTTCAGCGACGAGGTTAAGTCATTTGGGTGTAAACACAAGCGTTTTATAATACTGGATGAAAAAACCTTAAAGATGTTAAATGTTTCATTTGGATCATTTTTTAAGTTGATTCCATGTAGAAATACGTTCCATTCATTGGGCTAGAGCAAATTTCTCTAGCAAGACTTCCTTTGAAACAGTGTTATAGAGTTACAGAAGTGACTGTATCATTGCGTAGATGTTTCAATTACTTATCCTTGTGCTATGGGTAAAAAATAAAAGAAGAACCTCTATTATATTTAAAACAAAGAAAATGAAATTAAATGTTCAAATTAGAAGATTATTAACCAGTATCTCAAAAACAAACATTCATGCTGCACAACGACATTGCTTATTTAGGTCTGGGTGCTTAATCTCGCCGATAAAGTCAGCGGCGTGCCCGCAACCCAAGACGCAGACCCAAGCCGATGCGCCTATGCTGAGAAATAAAATACTGTTGCGATATGCACTAACAAAATGTGTGTCTGCTCGATGAAAAGCCATGTTCAGTCACCCGTTCATCGGCTTGATCGGCCCAACTCCTACATTTCTCGCAACCGGCTTATAACACTTGACAACAATACCCTTACAAATTAGTGTCCTTGAGTGCGTTGATTCTTTGCCGGATTATATCGACTGATCCGCAAATTGCTCACGGTGAGTAAACTCAAGTACGTACTACAATAAATATTAATATAAAGGTTTTGAGTAATGAATGGCAAACCGCAGAGCAAGAAGATGGCAAGATGTTGCGAACTCGATGCCCATAACTGCTCGCGAATTCGCAACCAGGTATATGGCTACACTATATTAATTCATCGGCGTGCTGCGGCTTGAAACTGCAAGACGCAGTAGAGCCATCGAAATGCTGCGAGACGACGCAGAGGTAATCGGCGAGATTAAGCACCGGGTCCTTATAGGCATTTAATAAAAACAAATTGACAAGGGAACCCCTATAAGAGAATCGTTAGTACTCTCTCTGCGTGGAGCATCGGATGTCGAGTTAAAGGAGCGAATGGTACAAACATTTATACAAATCTTTCCGGTTTTTGGTTTTGACCAGCTTTGACATTTATACACGAATACTAGTGTTGACGTTGATCTTAGACATTCTTAAATAAAAGTATCGTCAAAGGAATAATTCTTGTATTTCAATTCATGATCTGATGATACAAAGAAAGTATTACATTATGCACTGTCTGCACATCACGGACCTGCATCTCTGAAGTAGGTTACTGTCATTTCATATTAATGCAAGAATCCAGCAGACCCAAATAAAGATGTATTATTGTTACTTTGCACAGGAAATTGTGTATACCTCATATATCTCATTATTATAAATCTATCCAATAGATTTATTAGATTTATTATTATCTTTTCACTCATTACATGATACAAGAAAATACATAAGAATAATACATTATAAAGATATAAATAATAATACAAATATAATAATTATGGAAATGCATAATACAACGATGAGTGAAGGAATTACAGTAAAGGCCCAAAGGCCTGTAGCTCTGTAACCCCTTGATACAGGTATATGGCATTTATTTGACATGGCAGCAGGTTGGTAGACAACAAAATGCCGAGTCCAACCAACCAGCTGTCATGTCCATCAATGACATATCCTATGTTAACATTTAAGGAAAAAACAAAGAAAAAACAAAAACAAAATGCACATATCAAAAACTAATTATTGAAGTAAATTAATGAAATTAATGAACAAAATATTGGTGAGGTACACATGATTGAAAGACTAAGAATAGCTTTGCATAAGATGTTGTTTATACTTTTTCCGGAATTGCTTCACTGATGACGAGCACTTGATATCAGAATCAATAGCATTCCAAAGCTTTATACCTGCATATTTAATAGATTTCTCACAAAAGACTTTCTTGACTCGAGGTAAGATGAGATTGTTTCTATATCTAGTGTTTATAGCGTGAATTTCAGAGTGCTTTGTAAAAAGGTCGTCAAAAACATTGGGTAATAAGCAATTTGTATGTTTATACATGAATGTCCCAAGCTCTAGAGCGTACATATCTTTGATGCTTAAAGTATTATATTTAAGTAATAGAGGATTAGTTCTAGATCTGTAATTACTGTTACTAATAATACGCAATGCTCTTTTTTGAATTTTAAACAGATTATGAATATATGAAGAGCAGGCACATCCCCATGCTAAAATACTATAATTCATGTACGGCAAGACTAACGAACAATATAATGTATACAAAGCTTCACTGGGTAGAAAATGTTTAACTCTGTTAATGACGCCGACATTTCGAGAACAAGTTTTAATGACATTTACAATATGCTCCTTCCAAGTAAGATTTTGATCAATTTGAAGGCCTAGAAACTTTGTGCTGGTGACTCTTTCAAGAGGGGTGACTTCACTATCATTTGAGTCAAGACAAAGATGTAGAGTATAGTCAGAGCATGTATTTTTACCACTGCCAAGTCACATGTAGTTGGTTGTTTTGGCGTTTACAGATAGTTTGTTTACTTTAAACCATCTGTCTATATGAGTAAGCTCTTTATTCATTACTGTTTCTACCTCCTCAAGTTGGCTGTGTGAGAAAAACAAGTTGGTATCATCTGCAAAGGATATAACATCGAGAGAATTTGTAACGAGATGGATATCATTCACATACAGAATAAAGAGCAGTGGCCCCAATATTGACCCCTGAGGCACGCCACAAGTGATACCGCTTACGTTTTCACTCAATAGGATTTTTTTTAAATAAAAGTGCTGTGCTCAAGAATGATTTTCAATTTTGGTTAATGATCTGTGTTTGAAATCCAATTGATCGCATACTATTAGGAATCATTTACAAGTAATACGGCATACTTGTTACGGCAAACTTATCTTAGGCTACTCTGTTTTTATTACAAATGCGTGTTTGATAATTACCCTTTTTGGTTAGTACCAACACATTAAAGGTATGACGAAGCTGTTCAAATAAAGATATTTTGTTGTCACGTGAAACATTGACAAGTGTATAGTGGCACGTAATTTTCCTTTCTGGGTTTTTTTTCCTTACTTGTCTGCAATGATACCCACAGACATACAGAGCATAAAGTAGGTGCGTCTATAGTATCCTTTGAGCAAGTACCATTATAATCCTCGGGATTTTATAGGACCGGCGTGGTGGTCTAGTGGTTAGAGCGTCCGCCTCACGATCGGGAGGTCGCGGGCTCGAATCCCGGACGGGCCATACCAAAGGCTGTAAAAAAGGTACCTACTGCCTTCTTGCCAGGCGTTCGGCATTAAAAGAATGGATTAGGGAAAGTTAAACACATGACTACCAGTGGACTAACCCACTGCTGTAGCTTTTCTGCTTGCAGACATGTGACCTAGGGTTATGAAACGGAGATAGGCGCCGCCCAATGGGCCGAAAGGCTTGGGAAGGATTTAACTTTTTTTAACTTTAATAAGTGATTTCCCTAACCAGTGAGATTTATAACCGTGTTTCATCATAGAACATGACGTCATATTAAAGTTTCTATGCGAGCAATATAATGCGCAAGCTCACGGTGAATCTACCTCTAATTGGTCTTCATGGGGAGTAGCTCTTTTGCTACATTTATATGGTTAATATCAATAACATTAGATGATATGATGATTTCCAAAAGTTTAAACTGACTTTCAGCACAAAAATTCATTAACCTTGAATTTTCGATGTGTGACACTCATCTTCATCAGAAGAAGTCCTAAGATGGTGTGATCGCCTTGCCCTTTTTTTTACCATTGGCAACTTTTGGTCGAATGAGGGCGCAATTCCAGTCCTTGATCGCGATTTAGTTCTGTACATTTTGTATTTTTAAATCCTACGGTGTCGCTACAAGCTTCAGATCGCATAATACGCTGAGAAAACTATTAGTCTCACCTAAGGATCCTACGCCAACTGAGAAAAAATCAGGTGTGTTTTACGAGATTCCCTGCGTCGAATATACTACTTCGTATATCGGCCAGACTGGTAGACAATTCGGAGATAGACTGAAGGAGCACAAGTCAACTGCCCCCAGCCGCAAACCCTCTGCTGTCGCAGAGCACAAAACAGAATCTCACCATAACATTGACTTGGAATCCACAAAGGTGTTAGCTAAGGATGATAGAGAGTACTCCCGTTTAGTGCGTGAGGCCATCCAGATCAAGAAGAAATCGCCAGAACTAAATCGCGATCAAGGACTGGAATTGCCAACCTTATACAACGCCCTCATTCGACCAAAGTTTGCCAATGGTCAACAAAAGGCAAGTCCATCACAACATCTTAGGACTTCTTCTGATGAAGATGTGTGTCACATCGAAAATTCAAGGTTAGTGAATTTTGGTACTGAAAATCAGTTTAAACTTTTGGAAATTGTTTATTACCAGCACGTATGAACTTACATTCGAATGATAAGATGAATACATTTTGTAGGTATTGTGGACAACAAGCCAAGTTTGGAAAACATACATTATTAGCAAAACGTGATCAAGCGTGAAGTGTCACCAACTAGTAAATACCACAACAATCACCGGTTTGCCAATTTTCTCACTTAAGTATAGTATGATGGTAACATAAATTAATGTTGTAAAACGAGGAAGTTTTTTTAGGTGTATTGCAAACATATACTACTTTTACTTATACTAAATTATATGGTAGGGTAATGGTACAAAAAGGTTCATTGATATTTTAGCCGCTACTTAGATACTGAAAATCATGTTTTATTACTACGAACATTGAGGAATCTAAATTGTGCAATTTCTAGATTCCAAAAATAATATACTCGCCGATCACATTGTACGTAGTGGTTTGTTATATTCAATTTACAAACGTTTACGAATGTCTTCAGCTTTAAAGTGAACATCATAAATCTGGTCATATTTATCTCCTGTAATGAATTATAAACCCTGCGGAGGGTCAAAACCCAAAACAATTTGATTAAAATGAATTAGGTTGCGGTTCCTCAATTTCCCGTCCTTATTACTTTCCCCATTCACCTGACCTGAATAAAGCCATAGCTATACCTTCGGTATTAGACGATGCCAGATCTAACTTGGGATCCGAAAGCTTTTGGACTTTGCTTACACGTGACCAGAGCGTTCCCCAGACCAAAGCATATTCTCAGATTAGTTTCAACACAAGGAAATATCTTACTAAAGAACACTTGAACTAATAATACTTTACTAATACTAATAATATACACTTTCGAATGCACTTTTCGTTTCAAGGGGTGGTAACAAGCGAATTTTACAACTTTTGAACAATCTTGTACGAAATGGATATAGGATTAACCTCTTATTTTGATGGTCGACACAAGTAATCAAAAATGGTAGTCCGTCATTTCTAACTGCAAAGTGAACATGAAGAAAGTGATTTTGTTGAAAGAACTGATGCTACATTTAAATTACATTTACTGCTTAACATGCATAAGGTTGCGTCTATAATACATACGGAATATAAATTGGAAGGTCGGTTCAACGTTTTATGTTTAATATAATCTGTTTTATAACATGGTAAGTATGTAGGCTTATATCCGATTTGAATGTCTTCTAGTTCCATGTCGTACCTTGTAATGTAAGCTTTACTTATTGAATTTAGATTGATTTCATCTGACAATTCGGGCGTTATTCTCTTATCAATGGAATTTTTGGTGAAGGAAGTTTAAGAATAAAAGATCTAAGTAAATCATGTTGGTGGCTATATCATGTCATCCACAATGGATTGATGCAATCTGTCATCCAAAATTCGTATTCCATCGAATGATTGACAATATTAACATTTATATTCAATATTGCCTTAAGATTGGGAATTGCAGTCACTTGAGATATGATATTGTTTCTATTGTCTATATCAGACGTTTTGTTTGTCAGCTTCTTTCCTCTTTTTTTTTTGTTCTTCTTTTGCTATATCTTTGGTTTTAATATCGACATTTTTGATAGAATTGGAAATCAGTGGGCGGTGTATGCTTTGCCCTTTTCGAGTCGTTGAATTTAACCAATGACGTTATATGGATATTCTTCTTTTCCTTTTTCACTTCATTTCTCCGTTATACAAGTCTGGTATCATCCAATTGAACAGCTTCATCTATGTATACCCAAGATGGAGAGCATACTAAAAGACATTCATATCATTTCAAATATTTCATGGATACGTTAATATAGATTTGGTGTGCCAGTTCAGGTCACCAAAACAGAGAGGCTGTTGCTGTGTTTGAGTATGTCGGTTTAAACCAGGTCACCAAGCAAGATAATTACGTCACTATAAAGTTAACTTAACATTCAACTCCATACAAACAAAATTTTCTGTAACTCGATAAGTTTCTCATCTCTAAAGAGTTTTTTGTTCGAGCTCGTCAGCATTAGGCCTTTACATGGATTCGTGCCGAAAATTAGTTATTGGAAATGTAATCAATGAACGCAGATACAACGCTTTTGGAAATACGATTAGACAAAACACCGGACCGAGCAGGAGACTTTATTAAATTGGTGAGGTTGTTTCTTTCAATATTACATGTCCTCTTTTTTTTGTTTCAGCATGTTGTAATTCACAATCACGCGGTACTTTGGTCGATAGTTAAATCTGATCTTCTTTAATAAAGCACTTCATGTTTCTTACTTCATTTCTTCTCTGTTATTAGGTCTATGGGATGGAAGATACAGAGTAAAGAAAGATGGAAGCATGGTTTTGTGCCTTTCTTTTAATACGTTGAATGGAAAACCCCAACTTTGAAGTTCGTTTGATCTACTGATTTGTATATTGAGTAACTAATTGTGAAGAGGCTTGCGTAATTCTTCTTTCCCCTGTATATTGATATATTAAGAAAAACGATTAAGCATCATTAATTTGATCTCGTGCGCTAGTTGTAATGTTTGAATGTTTCCATGTTGCAGTGTATGATGCGTAAGCCTCTTCCTCTGTTTGTATGATTATATTAGGCTGGCGGGTAAGCATCATTAATTGATCTCGTACACTGGTATGTAATGTGTTGTTTGTACTGTTCACCCTTTGACTGCTCATATCCATAAGTACCAGACTTGAGTCATGTTTATCAGGGACAGTCTGTGTAACTCAGTGGTAGAGCGCTCGCCCGACAAGCGAAAGGTCTGGGGTTCAGGTCCCCGCACAGGCAGGTATGTCCAGTGTTTTTTCTCTGGTATATCTGCCTATGCATGTTATGTTTCCATTTGTAAATTCATGTTTAAATGTGCTAGTGTGCGATGCGTAATTCTTCTTTCCCTGTATATTATTAAGAATAACGATTAAGCATCATTAATTTGATCTCGTGCGCTAGTTGTAATGTTTGAATGTTTCCATGTTCCAGTGTATGATGCGTAAGCCTCTTCCTCTGTTTACCAGTGTGTAGTTATTTAAAAAAAATCCAAATTAGTCACAAAATTGATCAGGGGGTGTAGTACCACCTTAACCTAGGCCGTGTATATAATTTAGCTTCTTGGTACAGCATCGCCGCAGAGATTACAAATTACGACTGATTGTGTCTATGAGATGCAATTGTGGGCGTTAAGAATTCGTTTCGGACCGAAGTCAACTTGACTAATAATGCCAATATACAATTTTGACTTGAAGCATGTTTTTCCTTTACTTGTGCTTTGGCTTACCATTACACCATTGTGTCTCTTTAAGTTGGTTTGTAATATTTGTTCCTCTGTACATGTTTTGTTTGTTTCTTTTTGTTTTATTTGGTTTGTTTTTATATGCTAAATGAGAGCAATATGAAATATATGTACACATGATGTTTGTGACAGCTGGTACGAACTAGAGATGGGATAAAGTATTTATAACACCTGTTATGTTGTTAAATAAAATATATAATTAGAACGCCTTGTGGACCAATACTCATGGTAAGTACTATGGTACCTACAAACGCTGTTAGATATCAAATATGTAACGGATATCGAAATATGAATATGCGGTATGTAGATCATCCTAACACAAAGGCACAATATTAATCATTTGTAATGTAATCACCCAAAGCAAATCAGGAAAATGTGCTCGTGTTTAGAAACTATATGGCATTTCCACGGGTCGATTGTACTCGTGGCATCAGCTACATTCTTGTTTAAAGAATTGATGTCTTTATATTTTACCTTCAAATTTGCCCTTTCCCATGCATACGAACTCCTGCCCTATATGACACATATCCTCACTTTGCTTCAGGGACATATATTTATGTCGTTCTTAATATCTATATTAAGAGCATTACCTTTAAGAGCGTTACCTTTTTAAGAGCATTTCTGCGTTTGCTGAGTGTAATAATTTCAACGTACTGTTCTGTAAGTGTTGACAATATAATAAGACAAAATGGTATTGAGTCAGTAACACTAATCGGTAAACGAGTTGCTGTGATATTTGTAGCAGACAGATATTTGGAATGCTTATAAAGTCCGACGTCCAAAGATTTGTTTCTGCCATATAATTCGTCGCTGTTTTGGCATACTGTCGTATGACGATTTTTGGGCAAAATGAGTTATATAAACTTTCAAAATCTATGAATGAAACATTATACAAGGTGTCCCATAAAAAGGTTACATGTAGAAAATGAACCGCATTTTGTGATGGTACAACAAAACAATGTCATTTTTTCAGATATTATTTATTCATCCTTCTTGTAACTGTTTGCTAAGTTTCAATTCCATATCTTAAAAGAAACTTAACTTATGAGCGCAAGATGACAGGGGTGTCAAGAGTGGCTAACCATCAAAATATTGCACAACTAAAGTTGAACACTCGCACACCTTTGTTTTCATATTTTTCTGTATTACTTTTTATGTGTCTCTTATTTTTCATTGTTATTATTGTATCCATTTCATTGTTATCCATTGTTCAAAATAAACATATTGAAAAATAAAATATTGTACACTGAAAATAAATCAGTTTTAGAGCTTCTTGACTCTTAGTGGTAAGAAATAAAGGAAGATGGTCATTAGAGAAGAACACGTTTTTGGTGGAAGCAGTTCTGCACGCTCACGCTGTATCTCCTGTCATCAACATAGTGAAATGAATAACAATCTTAGGCCTTGTTTGGATTTAGTTGACTTGAAATCGTTGCTGTTTGTTTTTACATTTCTGACTAAACTCTTGAAATAAAACTGAACAAGTTTTATTGTTTGATTATTAGAATAAAATACTGCATCTGCCATGTTATGGCTGGGCATACTCAAGTGCCCCGCCAAATGCACGGTGGCTGTGACGGTGGTATAATGAACCTCGTATTGCATTATGTCACGTAAAGAGCTTGCTCAGAAATGCGTGGAATGCGGACTAAGTACGTAGGTTGTGAACTTGACATTCATAGAGGTAGTAGTAGAGGGTACATAAATTATGTCATGAAAATGATATTTATATTTTGTTAACATTAACTTAGATTATTTTCAAAAATCTACATGTAACCTGTTTTTGGGACACCCGGTATATTCACAAAGTTTTGAAACCTAAATGTACTTAGTTAATGAGATATGGCCCTAATTAGTATGATACGACATGGTTTTTTATGAACCCCCCCCCCTAAATCTTCGTTCTGTGTTTTGGCATACAGTCGTATCATAGTCGTATCATGATACGTCGCCATGGCTTCCTATTGTTTTGACATACTGTCGTATCACATGGCGTATCATATATTAATACATAGGTTGTCACATTGTGCATATTTTGGCATACTGTCGTATGAGTTTGCAGATTAATTACTTCTAATTAGTGAATGAATAAAAAGTTTCTATTATGTTGAGAACAAAGACAGATATATTGTTGATTATATTCTTTGATAATAATAAACATATTTTACTTTGGTGCTCTCCAGTGGGTCTTCAAAAATTGGAAAAACTTTAAATGCGCTTTTCTCAAAACGGCATTTTTCGTCATACGACAGTTTGACAAAACAGCGACGAATTATTTTTTAATCAGGGATCATTCTGCTGCACTGTATTCTGTATCGTGTATGTTTCAAGGCCCAAACTAATTGTTGCTATTGTAAGGGATTGATTTACATTGAATATCTTAAATGTCATTCGATTTCCTCTTGAACTTTAATCATGTTGATAAAATGGAATGAAATATAAAGATGCTAAATATATAAGCAGGTTATATTGTTTAAACGGTTCAGTCAATATACCATGAATACTCAGGCCCAATCAAATGGGGCCCTAATTTCAGGCTTGTAATAACCATATTAGGAAATATTCATAAGTAAGTTTATATTACTCGGACAGACTTGCAATCGCTGTCACCCAAATACAAGATAATCACAGTGTCGACACAACTGTGTTAATTATAGGCATCAATGCAGCATCGAATGTACACATGGTTGCATTTTTATTTCCGTCTCCCGTAATTCAATCCCAAAATTTGGATTATTTTACTGTAAAGAAGCCTACGGGGTACGGGATCAATAAACGTTGCATCAGTTAATAAGACGATTAAAAATGAAACCAAGAATGGAGAATTTTAGATTATGAAACGATTACCCCCGAGCGGACATACATCCTCATCTTTAAAAGCATATTTACACATTTCATAAAAATATAAGATTGCCTATGGCTCTGCCGTGTCACGTGACATATATTTCTCACCGTAGGCAAATCGTCTGCTATGATAAATTACGTTGGCACTCGGCAACATTTGGTTTCACCGAGATATCACTTGCACTACGTGTAAATTAAGTAATTGGGTATAAAGTCCAACATCACACAGGGAACCAAGCGTTAATTTTCACAGACGTTATTTAGTGGCGGCAATCACGAGTAATCAATCCGATTACTTTCAAACAGTTTGTTAATTAAATGAGTCTTTTATAATTCCTCCAAGCGATTTATAAAGAGACGCTTCCTTTCTTTTTGGTTTTACGTATACAAATTGTTCGCATCATTTGGACTGTGATCAGTTATTGTATCGTCTTATAAAACAATTAAATGATACAAAACACCAACAATTTAACAAAACGATATATATTTCATTGTAAAAACCGTGCAAGACTTTGGAAATACAAACAGTTCATTTGCTAGTGAATTGATTCGCAAATGGAACAGTTGTCAATATTTATGTTTAATCTTGTTTTTGTAATAAAAAAACTATCGCATTCTCATCTTTTCTTTTTCTTTTTTCTTAAGTGATTAGTTATTTTACACGAATTGGAAGACTTCTGACAGTAGGTTAAAACCAACTGTGGTTAACTGCCGAATCAGTGATTAACTTAATCAGAAATAACCTTTTTTGCAATTTTGTAAGAAAGATATATGTATTAACGTATTTTGCCAGTGATAGGAGCAACAGTTAATTGCATTTTCGTCGATATCGGAGATTTTGAGATATCTGTCCGTATGGACACTTACCATGCTTACAGCGACACGTTATGCAATAGTCTCAATTGAATTGAGCTACAGCAAACAGCACTGCAAACACACAGCAAACAATCAGTGAAGCAAATTAGTTATAGCTAGTAGTAACCGACTTTAGCCGGAACGTAGGTTTCTTTCCCGGTTTCTTTACATAATGTTTCTCTTACTCTTTCGAAGATACTCTCCAACACCCTAATTGGGGTCAAACAAAAAGGAAGTCATCGCCCCCCCCCCTCGCTTTTTGCTCCTACCTCTCTATTTCAATCTGATTAAAGTATATTCAGAGAACATCCTAGAGCACTTGTGTATCACTTGTCCTTGTGAGTCTGATACAAATAGTTTGAAAGAATATAGAGACATTGGAGATTGATAAGATATTTTAAACCCTGAATACACCGTCTTCATTGACAAGGGGAAGTTACAAATGAACCTTGGATGTTGAGCCACAGCCTTATAAAAGGTGATAGGCAGAAAAAATAATGTTCACGCAGAATCTGCTGTAGCATACTAGGATTATCTTGCCATTTGTATTTCACTTTAGAAAAGCTTCAGAATTTGAACGTTGTTTTCCAAACTATCACGAACCTATTCCAAGAACCACTGGGCCAATACTATTATTAGTACAAAAAATGCATTCGTGGTGTGGTTTTATAAATTCGCCATGATCGTGTTTGAAGACAGTGAATGCAATTTCTTTCATTTAGTGGGGGTTACAACTTATTCAAAAGGCTATCGGCGGGCATGAGATATTGATCCTCTCTGCATGAGGAGAATTTACAGGTATTTATTGATGCCTGGTCCGGATTGCTGAAAGCGTTTTTATCGTAGCGGCTGAGGGTTTCGAAGACACCCATATGGCAGGAATACATTTTTGCTACAAGTAAGAGATTGTATTAACCAAAATGTGATAAACACGAATATGTAGCTAAATTTATATTGACAAACCGTCAACATCAATGCTTATCAAATCTGTACCAAATCTATATTCAAGCTATTTAATAAAGCCACAAAGTGAAGACACAATGGGAGAAAGAAAATACATGTATTAGAGTTGCGTTTTGGGTCATCCTTGTAGCTGATTCTGTTACTTTTAAAGACATTTTAAACCCCATGCATACAAAGACTGGTAAAGATTCATCGCCTATGAGGCTATGAACATTGGTAAACATGATTAATATTTGTGCGGCTAACACATTAAAAGGTCTCCTGCCGTAAACACAATTTGCATCCCGAGGAAGATATACATGTAAAAGGCTAGCAACTGTTAGCTAAGATGTTTCCAACCCCAACCCTTAAGAAATATCATTTACTTATTACTATTTTTTTAGCTTTTTCCCAATCTTTAAATGGATATTGCGAAGTGTTTTTATCTTTTAATCCATCGTGAGCAAACTACGGATGAGAAAACGAAAAGATGATATTGTCGTCCAGGGACATCCACTTGGGTAAGATTATTATTAAGAAACTGAGACAGATGGAAAAATAATGCTGGAGGATGGATGGTTTCACACGACAATAAACAAGATAGAGGCAGAAGTATTTGGGCGAAAACTGGGGACAAAAATACTCTCAAACGTTATATTTATTTTGGGGAAATGAATGTAAGTTAACAGCCCTAAGCTTCTTTCAAAGTTAACGTTTGAATAACGTGTTGATATCCCGGTTGATGCAGACACCTGCGTGCTATAGATATGATGGTCAACAATTTCATTGGACGCTTTTTTCTCGGTTCTCTGACTAAACACGAAGTTCTAACGTTGTTATCAATATTCTATGGATCATCTTACATAAAGAGCATTGCAGAGATCCGAAGCAGAATATTGATAACAAAGTTAGAACTTGACACTGTTTGACCGTAAACCCATTTAGAGTTAGTATACCCTGGAAAGGCATTGATAAAGGCTAAAGTATGCTTACATTCTGTTGCGGCGGGAATCTGATTCATTCGTCGTTAGAGAGCTTTGTCACAATAATAGAAGTAATGAGGGCAAATAGTCAAAAGTTCAATTTTTAAAATTAGGTTTGAAGGCTCTAGGAAGATATATGGACGAAACACAGTTAATATAAGCTTGATACGTTTGCCGCTTTCATCTGTTTAGATGCAGTTATAAACCTCGTAAATATCGCAATCATGATCAAAATATCTCACATGTTTTCTTCGTAAGGGGGATGTAATTTTCTTCGGAAAGGGGATCAATTGCAATTTTTTTGTCCCCCCCCCCCCCCCCTATCGCGGGCTAAAATATTTTAGGACCCCCTTCCGTCCACACAGACTCAGACAAATTATTCATTGTTTGAACTAAGGCGCGGAGCGCATAAAAACTTTTGATTGTAAGTGTAAAGAACGCGCGCGGAAAGCACAAAAATTGTGCATTATATAACTAAAAGATTGCAGACACAATTTTATTTTATTATTTCATAAGTTACAAGAATGCGCGCGTAGCGAGCAACACTTTTGAGTCACTAGCCCTTAATAATTTTATAACTACTTTTTTTGGTGTTCAAAAATATGACCCCTGTATATTCATGACCCCCCTCCCCCCATCCCATTTCGAAGAAAATGAGAGCCCCCTAAATGGTAACATGGTGTGTTGTTCTATGCTATTTCGTTCTGTGCTAGTATTGCATGAACATTTCAGGCAATATTAAAGAAACAAGAAACTAATCTTATTAGTAAGATAATGTGAGGAAAAAATAATAGGGTGTGAAATCTCAAAGGAACACGACTATTTATTAAAGTTGCTAAATCCAACTGCTGATAGTCTACCGTCAGTATCAGCTTTTGTCACGTTTCTGTGTCTTTGATTTTAAAAAAATGCTAACCCAATTTTCAAGAACAGGAGTTCACATTACACCATTGTGGTACTGAAGCGGAAGAATAGCAGAACGAAGCTCGTCACTCTTGAGCTCCTCTGACATGGTTCTAATAACATGGTTCTATAACTTTGAGACTCTTGTAACGTATTGATAGCAGACAAAGATTCTCTTATATTTACCTGATAACTTATTAGGTATAGAAAAGGTGGGTAATGGTGAATCCAACGGATGAGGACACAAAAAACATTAAGGATCAATGAATGTTAGAGGTATGTAAAGTTCGATAGCCAAATATTACCAGTTCCAAGGCACACAGAACTGCTAAATCTGTAGAAACAACATAAATTAATGGAAATACAAAAGTGCACTAGAACAAGTGATGAAAATCACTGCGCACATAAACAGATACGATAAATTGTTTAATATCAGAGAAATTATTGTAACTCTTAAAATATAGGCATGAAGTCCGATTCCTGGAGTAATGAAGAGCAGCTACCCATATGTGCAACACCTTTTTCCTTCTTGCGCCCGCTGAGAGATGCTGGGCATTGTGAGATTTTTAATAAATGAACATCAATTGACTCTCAGACTGTAAATCATTTTAAAACATCTTTGAAAAGTAACTTATTTACAAGTGCATACTCATGTACTGTGTCTAGTGTTTCTCTATGTATCTTTGTAAAAAACGCTTAGGACTTTGGTGTAAAGCTGTATATAATTATGGTTTATTGTTGTTGTAGAAAAAGCAAAAGCATTTAGACTGATATTAAACATGTCTAAATAAAAAGATGAGACTACTGAAGGTGTGTTATATGATCCTTTATTCAGCAAATACAAAATACATTGCACAAAGCAATCAAAAACCCATGATGAAATCTGAACGAAAATTGGTTAACCACATTGATGAGATAAAACTGAAAATAATACATTATTAAGGGATCTAAAATGAGCGTTTATTGCGTTTCGACAGTATTTTTTGTGGGACATGAGAGCACCTCAGACCTATCGAATTGCATTCTGAATACGAAGCACGTCTTTCTGATATCAAATAATTTTCATTTTTAAAAATCACAATATAATACAAATTTTAATGATTTGCCATAAAATGTGTATTAAATTGCGAATTTCAAAAAATCAAAATTATTTGATATCAGAATGACATTCTTCGTATTCAGAATGCAATTCGATATGTCTGATGTGCTCTAATGTCCCACAATAAATACTGTCCAAACATTCATACCCCAGCCCTTAAGAACATCATGAACAATAGAACCGAACAAAATTCGAAAAGATGAGCGTTCTATGAACCGGCTGTTTGTGCCGATTCCCCTGATGGATATCTTCAACGGATAATTAAATAAAGTGGAATTTGTTACCAATGTGCCAATTTTTTGATATTTGTAATGCTCCCGCGTGGTATCAAATCAGAAGGAAACTCGGTTTCGGCACACGATCAAATTACTTCAATTTTGGTTTTAGCTCATGATTTGCTCCGATGACACTAGATGGTTCGATGGGGTTGCAAACTTTCATACCTTACCTTCAATGAAAATTAAATTGAAATCTACCAACGCCTGTGACCACGTGGTAATTTTTTACACCGCATCACTGTCATTTATGCACCAACTAAAAATAGAGTCAACCTTTTTGAAACATATTGTGGTCATAACAGTGTAAAATTACACATTTTGTGGTCAACTTTTAACATTGAAATCAAAATTAAGTGTATACCGTATTCCATGAATGTATCTTATATCATATTCGTGCTTGCTAAGAAAGGAAGTTTAATCGTGTTTCTCTTGATATGCTACTCTTCCGCTCATCGGGGAGGAATACACGAGTGCCCTGGTCCATTTTGCAACTGTGTACTATAAACTTGATTTTCCCTCGCTGACTGGCGGGACGATGTCGGCAAAACAGGGCCGACTTTGTTCGATCTAAAACTAGGCAACATCGCTTGAAAACCAGTTCTAAATTTCTTATTTTTCGAAGCATATATGAAGGGATTACCACACGAGTTACAAAAGGCAAGCAATACCAGCGTCCTGTACACATGACCATAAAGGAAATTGGTTGGAAGTGCACCTATATTGTATAAAAAATAACACACTTGGTCCGGAGTCCAGCAGAGGGTGAAAGATATCACTACAATGGCTAACATTTCGATGACTTTCTTACGAGTCCGAAGAAGTGAAAATGCTGGGCCGTCACGTGATTCATTTCTCGCCAATAAATTCTTTGCTTGTGATTTGAGTTCTTGAGCTGTAGCTATATTGGCGCTTATCATTATTATTAGTGGAATAGCAAATTCAATAAGAAAAATCCCTGCGCCTTGGACTATTTGGAAGGATTGTTCTAGATATCGTATTCTACAAATTCCATTGTCATTTACACCAAGGTAAAAACTATTTGTGTTTAGTAAGACAGCAACGAACCACACGCCGGAAATGACGTAGTATGTTCTCTTTTGAGTAAAAACAATACGATATTTTAAGGGGTATGCGACAGCTAAAAATCTCTCCCCAGAAAGTGTTGTAAGTAGAAATACAGATGCAACGATAGATATCCAAAGAACTACATTCGTGTGGATAACTTTGCAGTAAATGGTCCCAATATATCCCGTTCCTACATCGACTATAGTTGGAAGCGGAATGATTGCAACTGATGTCATTAGGTCAGCTATTGCCAGATGGAGTATAAAAGTTCCGGTTTTGTTGCGCATTTCTTTTCTACGCACGTAGACAGCGATGACGAGGGCGTTGCCCATAATTCCTATAATCGCCAACACAAGTTGTAGAGAAGTATTCCAATTCCACACTACCTTGTTCCATGTATGGATGGGCCTTTCTGATACATCGGAGTCGTTGTCCATTCTTGAGTCTTAAGTGTGAAGATAATCTTGCTGCATTTTACTTCGATACCTTGTTTCTGAAATGACAAAATAAGAGAAAAGAAGAATTGGAATCACGGGAAGAAATGGAAAATTACCAAGCCACTTTAATGGAAAATTACCAAACCGCTCAAAACAAATACCGTATCAGAACCAGGATTCACATTCATAACCTACTATTTTAAAAGTGGGAATGTTGGCAGATATAAAAGTGCGCGCAGATTATGTCAGGCGTAATATATATAGTTTCCTAAATTCGGACGAATATTATTATCTTGTCTCAGTCGATATAACTATTGGCAGATCTAGGACACGTAATGCACTATTCACGGTTGTTTGATGTGATCATTTATTAATTTTTCTAACAAAACATATAATGTTCAATTCTAGACCTGGACACTATCAATAGCTATTGTTTTAACATACACACACATTTTGTAACTATATTTAAAACAGATTTTCCTTTCTTCCTCAAAATTTTCATCTTTATCTGCCTTTTTTCCAAGATTTCCTTGCTATTTGTTGCTCATTTCGTCGGCTGTATTCCATAGTTGCGTATAGTGATTTTTGGTCATTTTTTTGAAAATTGACGCATATGTTTTTAATGATGTTCTCTTTCATTTTTCTAAGTCTCATCTGTCAAAATTGGCTAATTAATTAGTAATTAATTAATTAAATGTGGCGTATAGTTACAAAGTGAAATTTTGTGTTTTCCATAGTGGCATATCGACTATACGCCACTTTTTATACACATTTTATAATTAAGAAATATTGGCAAAAATTAAAAACATTGTATGTCATAGTGGCGTACACCTCGCTACATGTCATAGTGACGTATCGGACCTATACGCCACTATGGAATAAAGCCGAAGAAAAGTAACCCCATAGGGATTACACGGCAATCGAGGTGGCGTAAGGTTAACGTTAGGTTAGGGTATTGCGTTTTGCATGTTTTCCATAGTGACGTATAGTTTTGTACTTATTGTTTTCAGTTTGCCAGCAATATTATGTATTTATTTCTTTTGAAAAATATATAAAAATTAAATCTAATAGTTTACTACAGATATTTCAACATTTACAAAATATGATAAATGTCTGATTTACACAACTCGATTTTAAATTGGCATTTCTTCAAACCCGATTTTCTCGAAAAGTTGTTTATTTGCGATGTCCCACTATACGCCACTATATGGAATACAGCCGACGATTGTCTGATGTTTTAATGTCATTATACATGTGTCTACCCCTTGTAAAGTTTCAAACAAGTTTTAAGATAAATAGCGCCACCAGTGTTCAACTTTGAACAATTAATACAGTTCTACACGCCATCAAACAACTTAAATAACACTGAAATAATGCTTTCATCTTGGGGCTGTATTCTTTATCTGTTCTTTATCGATATTTGAATACATCATTTCAGCTATTAGCTATCATCTTTATGACTACACGAGTTCGTTTCCTATAGGACCAATTTACATCCTTGATCTAATATAAAAGCAATTAATCCTGTTTTTCTGGGTCACAAATATATGTGTTATATAAAACAAAATAGGGCACTACGACAACCCCACAAGGCCCCGCCACTTTATAGAAGTGTTTCCAACTTGTTACATCACGTTTCAAGAGGTAATTTGACATCTAGAATAACATGTACCTAATATAGGTTGCGGACCTAAAGTCAGTTCGACTTAGCTGAGCAGATTTCAGTATTAATGCTATCGCATAGTGTCTTATACTTCTGTAGGATTCTCTTATTATTAGTAATCCATTGCCAGACCCTTAACACAATATCATGTTTATTTGAACTACCAAGTTTCTTTTAAGTCCATAGCCCTTAGAAGAATTTCAAAAGAGCAAAAGAAATAAATCCTGCTTTTTACTGTAGAAAATACCCTGGATGTTCAGCGACGAGGTTAAGTCATTTGGATGTAAACACAAGCGGTTTATAATACCGGATATAAAAACCTTAAAGATAAAGCATAAAAATGCCTATGCAACAAAATGTAATTTCTATTTGGCCGGAATATTCATAAATAATTGGTCTGTGCTCAAAATATTAAAAGACAAGTAAGTAAGTTTTTGGATGCTACTAAAATGTTTCATTTGGATCATTTTTTAAGTTTGTAGTTCCATTCATTGGGCTAGAGCAATTTTCTCTAGCAAGACTTCCTTTGCAACCGTGTTATAGAGTTACAGAAGTGACTGTGTCATTGCGTTGATGTTCCTATTCCTTGCCATTGTGGGTAAAAAATAAGAGAAGAAACGCTATATTTAAAACTAAGAAAATGAAATTAAATGTTCAAATTAGAAGATTATTAGCCAGTATCTCAAGAACAAAGTGTACAAATTTTGCTGAACTCATGCAGGGAGTTACGACATTGCTTATTTATAGGCATTTAATAAAAACAAATTGACGAGGGAAACCCTACAAGAGAATCGTTAGTCCTCTCTCTGCGCGGAGCATCGGGTGTCGAGTTAAAGGAGCCAATGTTACAAACATTTATACAAATCTTTCCGGTTTTTGGTTTTGACCAGCTTTGACATTTATACACGAATACTAGTGTTGACGTTGATCTTAGACATTCTTAAATAAAAGTATCGTCAAAGGAATAATTCTTGTATTTCAATTCATGATCTGATGATACAAAGAAAGTATTACATTATGCACTGTCTGCACATCACGGACCTGCATCTTTGAAGTAGGTTACTGTCGTTTCATATTAATGCAGAACAGGATGCGAGAATCCAGCAGACCCAATTAAAGATGTATTATTGTTACTTTGCACAGGAAATTGTGTATACCTCATATATCTCATTATTATAAATCTATCCAATACCGCTTACGTTTTCACTCAATAGGAATTTTTTTAAATAAAAGTGCTGTGCTCAAGAATGATTTTCAATTTTGGTTAATGATTTTTGTTTGAAATCCAATTGATCGCATACCTATAAAACTTCGCTTTAAATGTATTAGAAAGTAATACGGCAAACTTATCTTAGGCTACTCTGTTTTTATTACAAATGCGTGTTTGATAATTACCCTTTTTGGTTAGTACCAACACATTAAAGGTATGACGAAGCTGTTCAAATAAAGATATTTTGTTGTCACGTGAAACATTGACAAGTGTATAGTGGCACGTAATTTTCCTTTCTGGTTTTTTTTCCTTACTTGTCTGCAATGATACCCACAGACATACAGAGCATAAAGTAGGTGCGTCTATAGTATCCTTTGAGCAAGTACCATTATAATCCTTGGGATTTTATAGGACCGGCGTGGTGGTCTAGTGGTTAGAGCGTCCGCCTCACGATCGGGAGGTCGCGGGCTCGAATCCCGGACGGGCCATACCAAAGGCTTTAAAAAAGGTACCTACTGCCTTCTTGCCAGGCGTTCGGCATTAAAAGAATGGATTAGGGAAAGTTAAACACATGACTACCAGTGGACTAACCCCCTGCTGTAGCTTTTCTGCTTGCAGACATGTGGCCTAGGGTTATGAAACGGAGATAGGCGCCGCCCAATGGGCCGAAAGGCTTGGGAAGGATTTAACTTTTTAACTTTAATAAGTGATTTCCCTAACCAGTGAGATTTATAACCGTGTTTCATCATAGAACATGACGTCATATTAAAGTTTCTATGCGAGCAATATAATGCACAAGCTCACGGTGAATCTACCTCTAATTGGTCTTCATGGAGAGTAGCTCTTTTGCTACATTTATATGGTTAATATCAATAACATTATATGATATGATGATTTCCAAAAGTTTAAACTGACTTTCAGCACAAAAATTCACTAACCTTGAATTTTCGATGTGTGACACACATCTTCATCAGAAGAAGTCCTAAGATGTTGTGATCGCCTTGCCCTTTTGTTGACCATTGGCAACTTTTGGTCGAATGAGGGCGCAATTCCAGTCCTTGATCGCGATTTAGTTCTGTACATTTTGTATTTTTAAATCCTACGGTGTCGCTACAAGCTTCAGATCGCATAATACGCTGAGAAAACTATTAGTCTCACCTAAGGATCCTACGCCAACTGAGAAAAAATCAGGTGTGTTTTACGAGATTCCCTGCGTCGAATATACTACTTCGTATATCGGCCAGACTGGTAGACAATTCGGAGATAGACTGAAGGAGCACAAGTCAACTGCCCACAGCCGCAAACCCTCTGCTGTCGCAGAGCACAAAACAGAATCTCACCATAACATTGACTGGGAATCCACAAAGGTGTTAGCTAAGGATGATAGAGAGTACCCCCGTTTAGTGCGGGAGGCCATCCAGATCAAGAAGAAATCGCCAGAACTAAATCGCGATCAAGGACTGGAATGGCCAACCTTATACAACGCCCTCATTCGACCAAAGGTTGCCAATGGTCAACAAAAGGGCAAGTCCATCACAACATCTTAGGACTTCTTCTGTGTGTGTCACACATCGAAAATTCAAGGTTAGTGAATTTTGGTACTGAAAATCAGTTTAAACTTTTGGAAATTGTTTATTACCAGCACGTATGAACTTACATTCGAATGATAAGAGGAATACATTTTGTAAGTATTGTGGACAACAAGCCAAGTTTGGAAAACATACATTATTAGCAAAACGTGATCAAGCGTGAAGTGTCACCAACTAGTAAATACCACAACAATCACCGGTTTGCCAATTTTCTCACATAAGTATAGTATGATGGTAACATAAATTAATGTTGTAAAACGAGGAAGTTTTTTTAGGTGAATTGCAAACATATACTACTTTTACTTATACTAAATTATATGGTAGGGTAATGGTACAAAAAGGTTTATTGATATTTTAGCGGCTACCTAGATACTGAAAATCATGTTTTATTACTACGAACATTGAGGAATTTAAATTGTGCAATTTCTAGATTCCAAAAATAATATACTCGCCGATTACATTGTACGTAGTGGTTTGTTATATTCAATTTACAAACGTTTACTAATGTCTTCAGCTTTAAAGTGAACATCATAAATCTGGTCATATTTATCTCCTGTAATGAATTATAAACCCTGCGGAGGGAGTCAAAACCCAAAACAATTTGATTAAAATGAATTAGGTTGCGGTTCCTCAATTTCCCGTCCTTATTACTTTCCCCATTCACCTGACCTGAATAAAGGCATAGTTATACCTTCGGTATTAGACGATGCCAGATCTAACTTGGGATCCGAAAGCTTTTGGACTTTGCTTACACGTGACCAGAGCGTTCCCCAGACCAAAGCATATTCTCAGATTAGTTTCAACACAAGATAATATCTTACTAAAGAACACTTGAACTAATAATACTTTACTAATACTAATAATATACACTTTCGAATGCACTTTTCGTTTCAAGGGGGTGGTAACAAGCGACCGAACTGTTAACTGGTTCGAATTTTACAACTTTTTTGAACAAAACTTGTACGAAATGGATATAGGATATATTTTGATGGTCGACACAAGTAATCAAAAATGGTAGTCCGTCATTTCTAACTGCAAAGTGAACATGAAGAAAGTGATTTTGTTGAAAGAACTAATGCTACATTTAAATTACATTTACTGCTTAACATGCATAAGGTTGCGTCTATAATACATACATACGGAATATAAATTGGAAGGTCGGTTCAACGTTCTATGTTCAATCTAATCTGTTTTATAACATGGTAAGTATGTATATCTGATTTGAATGTCTTCTAGTTCCATGTCGTACCTTGTAATGTAAGCTTCACTTGTTGAATTTAGATTGATTTCTTCTGACAATTCGGGCGTTCATTCCTCTTATCATTGGAATGTTTGGTGAATGAAATGACTTACGAATTCAAGATCTACGTAAATCATGTTGGTGGCTATATCATGCCATCCACAATGGATTGATGCAATCTGTCATTCAAACTTCGCATTCCATCGAATGATTGACAATATTCATTTATATTCAATATTGCCTTAAGATTGGGAATTGCAGTCACTTGAGATATGATATTGTTTCTATTGTGTATATCAGACGTTTTGTTTGTCGGGTTGCTTCCTTGTTTGTTTCTTCTTTTGCTATATCCTTGGTTTTAATTTCTACATTTTTGGAAATGAGTGGGCGGTGTATGGTTTGCCCTTTTCGAGTCGTTGAATTTAGCCAATGACGTTATATGGATATTCTTCTTTTCCTTTTTCACTTCATTTTTCCGTTATACACGTCTGGTATCATCCAATAATTGAACAGCTTCATCTATGTATACCCAAGATGGAGAACATACTAAAAACATTCATATCATGTCAAATATTTCATGGATACGTTAATATAGATTTGGTGTGCCAGTTCATGTCACTAAAACAGAGAGGCTGTCACCGTGGCTGTGTTTGAGTATGTCGGTTTAAACCAGGTCACCAAGCAAGATAATTTACGTCACTATAAATTTAACTTAACATTCAAATCCATACAAACAAAATTTTCTGTAACTTGATAAGTTTCTCATCTCTAAAGAGTTTTTTGTTCGAGCTCGTCAGCATTAGACCTTTACATGGATTCGTGCCGAAAATTAGTTGTTGGAAATTTAATCAATGAACGCAGATACAACGCTTTTTGAAATACGATTAGACAAAACACCGGACCGAGCAGGAGACTTTATTAAATTGGTGAGGTTGTTTCTTTCAATATTACATGTCCTCTTTTTATTGGATTAATCTGGTTGAATAGATTGAAATTATTCTCTCATTATATTGTGTAACGTTTAAGAAATTGTAATGTATTTGACCATTTGCTTGAATTTTGGCCAATTTGTCTCGCTGTCTTCGTTTTCAGAGACTTGACGATATTTTTCGTCCCACCGCATTGAGCCGGGTTTTTTTTGAGCCGACATTTAAACGTTTTCTGACAACCTTTTATAACCTTTTGCGAATGATGTCGAAAACGTTTTGTGTTTGCTGGGTGAAGTTCGTTTGATTGACTGATTTGTATATTGAGTAACTAATTGTGAATACTCTCAATCATCTGAGAATCATACAATGAGAAAATAATTTCAATCTATGCAACTAAATTAATCCAAACGTACCTTGGAGCAACCAGCGTTGCGGTCAGTACCACTGACCTTCAGCTGGGTTGTCATCGGGACTCAAGGTGTTTAACATCACAACCCAGCTGAAGGTCAGTGGTACTGACCGCAATGTTCGTTGCTCCAAGGAAAGTTTGGATTAATCTGGTTGAATAGATTGAAATTATTCTCTCATTATATTGTGTAACGTTTAAGAAATTGTAATGTATTTTATTGTACTGTTATTGTATTTTATTATGCTGTATTGTATTATATTGTATTGTATTGTATTGTATTGTATTGTATTGTATTGTCAGAGCAGAGGAAGGATTGAAAGTGAATTTAGTTCTTTGAGAAAATCATAATAAAAGCAGGAGTGGTAAATCCATAATACAGGGGCCAAAAAGGAGGTATACAGCTTAATGGCAAAGCTTGTCTGTGTTATCAGAACGTTTTCTGGAGCTAGAATTGGAGATTAGAAAAAGAACTGTCAATTTGTCGCACACATGGGTTTTTTTTGTCAAGATATATTAAATATAACTTTTTACCTGTTACCAGGGGTCCATTTCACTAAAATTTACGAAGCTTCGTAAGTCTCAAATTCAATCATAACTCCAAAGTTCCATTTGACACAACTTACTTACGAACGGTACCCTTCGTAGGTAATAGGGATTTACTACAGGTAAGATTACGTCTAGTAAAAGGGTATTCGTAACTTACAAACGGTTAATTGAGTAACGATGGCTTTTAAAAAAGCTTAGTGGAATGGACCCCCATGTCAGTGACAACCTTGATCAAGCAAATTCAATACCAGTATAAATTGATTTTTTTTCCAAATATTCCGTCCATGTAGTGATACATTAACACATTTGCAATGTTTACCTCAATTAAGTATAAATCATTCTGGGACACCCTGTACCTCATTTCTTAACATATATAATGAACCACTTGTCTTGAATCGCTGAAATTTCAGTGAAGTAATTAGATAATAGATTCCTTGCCCCTATAATATACATAACTTTAGTTACCAGTGTGTAGTTATTTTATGAGAAAAATGCCAAATTAGTCACAAAATAGATCAGGGTGTGTTACCCTAGGCCATGTATATAGCTTATTGGTGCAGCATCGCCGCAGAGATTACAAATTACGACTGATTGTGTCTATGAGATGCAATTGTGGGCGTGAATAAAATTCGTTTCGGACCGAAGTCAACTTGACTAATAATGCCAATATACCATTTTGACTTGAAGCATGTTTTTCTTTTACTTGTGCTTTGGCTTACCATTACACCATTGTGTCTCTTTAAGTTGGTTTGTAATCTTTGTTCCTCTGTACATGTGTTGTTTGTTTCTTTTTGTTTTATTTGGTTTTGTTTTTATATGCTTAAGGAGAGCAATATGTAATATAAGTACACATGATGTTTGTGACAGCTTGCAAGAACTAGAGATGGGATAAAGTATTTATAACACCTGTTTTAACAGGCAAAATCTTAAGTTGTTAAATAAAATATAAAATTAGAACGCCTTGTGGACCAATACTCATGGTACCTACAAACGCTATTAGATATCAAATATGTAACGGATATCGAAATATGAATATACGGTATGTAGATCATTCTAACACAAAGGCACAATATTAATCATTTATAACGTAATCACCCAAAGCAAATCAGGAAAATGTTCTCGTGTTAGGGCATTTCCACGGGTCGATTGTACTCGTGGCATCAGCTACATTCTTGTTTAAAGAATTGCTGTCTTTATATTTTACCTTTTTGTGCCCTTCCCCATGCATACGAACTCCTGCCCTATATGACACACATCCTCACTTTGCTTCAGGGACATATATCTGTTTCATTCTTAATATCCATATTAAAGTTTATGGGGCTATGTTTATGACGTGTAAGACAAAATGGGTGAGTATTGAGTCAGTAACACTAATCGGTAAACGAGTTGCTGTGATATTTATAGCAGACAAATATTTGGAATGCTTATTAAGTCCGACGTCCAAAGATTTTTTTCTGCCATATAATTCGTCGCTGTTTTGGCATACTGTCTTATGACGATTTTTGGGCAAAATGAGTTATATAAACTTTCAAAATCTATGAATGAAACATTATATATTCACAAAGTTTTGAGACCTAAATGTAATTAGTTAATGAGATATGGCACTAATTAGTATGATACGACATGGTTTTTTATGAACCCCCCCCTAAATCTTCGTTCTGTGTTTTGGCATACAGTCGTATCATAGTCGTATCATGATACGTCGCCATGGCTTCCTATTGTTTTGACATACTGTCGTATCACATGGCGTATCATATATTAATACAGACTTGAAATTTAATATGGAATATTTTTCGCAAAATTCCAAGACTGGTCTGGACGGAGTCTGCATAGACCGCACGGGCTAAATATTAATTAGGGTGTGTCGGGAGATGGTGTAAAATAATTGTTTGATAGAAAATGTGCTTTCCATATGTTTACATTATGGTGCTCATGATGTAGCGAATTTGCCTAAAATGGCGGATTTAGAGATGCTGAATTTGAGCTTTGTGGGGGACACAATTTCGGACTTTATGCAACATGGTTCTGTTAATATCAAATTTATAGGGGTTTGAGGTGATATTTCTTAAACTTCGTCAGCAACTGGCATTCATGACAGCAAAAATACACTTACAATGTACCAATGTTTTGAACAGGGGAGGAGCTTAAAATATGGCTCTTAAAAGCTGTACGTACTCAGAAAGTTTGAATGGCCCCATGGGGTCAAATTATATAACCTTACGATACAAAAACAACTGTGCGGATTCCTGGTTGTCCAATGAAATCACACTCTTTCGTTGTGTACAGTAAGTTTATAACATTTGGCCCCCGGGGACCATTCAAATGTTCTGAGTGCGTACCACTTTTAAGAGCCATATTTTTTAAAGCTCCTCCCACTTTCAAAACTGGTAGATCACAGGTGCATTTCAGTTCTGACAAACACTTATTGGTATTTCAGTTCAGTAAGATCGCCTGAAACCTCAATAAATTTGATAACATCAGAATAATGTTGCTCAAATTCAGAAATGTTACCCCGCAAAATTCAGTCTCCTTAAATCCGCCATTTTAGGCTAATTCACTACATTATGAGCGCCATAATGTAAACTAATGGAAAGCACATTTTCTGGCAAACAATTATTTTAAACCATCTCCGACACACCCCAATTAATATTTAGCCCACGTGGTTTATGCAGACCCCTTCCAGACCAGTCTTGGAATTTTGCGAAAAAATATTCCATATTAAATGTCAAGTCTGTACATAGGTTGTCAAATTGTGCATATTTTGGCATACTGTCGTATGAGTTTGCAGATTAATTACTTCTAATTAGTGAATGAATAAAAGTTTCTATTATGTTGAGAACAAAGACAGATACATTGTTGATTATATTCTTTGATAATAATAAACATATTTTACTTTGGTGCTCTCCAGTGGGTCTTCAAAATTGGAAAAACTTTAAATGCGATTTTCTCAAAACGGCATTTTTCGTCATACGCCAGTTTGCCAAAACAGCGACGAACTATTTTTTAATCAGGGATCATTCTGCTGCACTGTATTCTGTATCGTGTATATTGCAAGGCACAAACTAATTGTTGCTATTGTAAGGGATTGATTTACATTGAAAGAACTTAAAACAATATGTCTTCGTTTAATTTAAATTAATTTGGTAACTTAAAACAAGTTATAACGCATTATCTTAAATGTCATTCGATTTCCTCTTGAACTTTAATCATGTTAATAAAATGGAATGAAATATAAAGATGCTAAATATATAAGCAGGTTATATTGTTTAGAAGGTTCAGTCAATATACCATGAATACTCAGGCCCAATCAAATGGGGCCCTCATTTCAGGCTTGTAATAACCATATTAGGAAATATTCACAAGTAAGTTTATATTACTCGGACAGACTTGCAATCGCTGTCACCCAAATACAAGATAATCACAGTGTCGACACAACTGTGTTAATTATAGGCATCAATGCAGCATCGAATGTACACATGGTTGCACTTTTATTTCCGTCTCCCGTAATTCAATCCCAAAATTTGGATTATTTTACTGTAAAGAAGCCTACGGGATCAATAAACGTTGCATCAGTTAATAAGACGATTAAAAATGAAACCAAGAATGGAGAATTTTAGATTATGAAACGATTACCCCCGAGCGGACATACATCCTCATCTTTAAAAGCATATTTACACATTTCATAAAAAAATATAAGATTGCCTATGGATCTGCCGTGTCACGTGACATATATTTCTCACCGTAGGCAAATCGTCTGCTATGATAAATTACGTTGGCACTCGGCAACATTTGGTTTCACCGAGATATCACTTGCACTACGTGTAAGTTAAGTAATTGGGTATACAGTCCAACATCACATGGGGAACCAGGGAAAGCGTTAATTTTCACAGACGTTATTTAGTGGCGGCAATCACGAGTAATCAATCCGATTACTTTCAAACAGTTTGTTAATTAAATGAGTCTTTTATAATTCCTAAAAGCGATTTATAAAGAGACGCTTCCTTTCTTTTTGGTTTTACGTATACAAATCACAGAGAATTGTTCGCATCATTTGGACTGTGATCAGTAATTGTATCGTCTTATAAAACAATTAAATGATACAAAACACCAACAATTTAACCCAACGATATATATTTCATTGTAAAAACCGTGCAAGACTTTGGAAATACAAACAGTTCATTCGCCAGTGAATTGATTCGCAAATGGGACAGAATTGTCCATATTTATGTTTAATCTTGTTTTTGTTATACGAAAAACTATCGCATTCTCATCTTTTCTTTTTATTTTTCTTAAGTGATTAGTTATTTTTTCACGAATTGAAGACTTCTGACAGTAGGTGAAAACCAACTGTGGTTAACTGCCGAATCAGTGATTAACTTAATCAGAAATAACCCTTTTTGCAATTTTGTAAGAAAGATATATGTATTAACGTATTTTGCCAGTGATAGGAGCAACAGTTAATGGCATTTTCGTCGATATTGGAGATTTGGAGGTTTCTGTCCGTATGGACATGCTTACAGCTACAGCGACACGTAATGGAATAGTCTCAATTGAATAGCTCGAGATAGAGCTACAGCAAACAGCACTGCAAACACACAGCAAACAATCAGTGAAGCAAATCAGTTATAGCTAGTAGTAACCGACTACGAAACGTAGGTTTATTTGCATAATGTTTCTCTTACTCGTTCGAAGATACTCTCCAACGACCTTAGTGGGGTCAAACAAAGAGGAAGTCATCGCCCCCCTCGCTTTTTGCTCCTACCTCTCTATTTCAATCTGATTAAAGTATATTCAGAGAACATCCTAGAGCACTTGTGTATCACTTGTCCTTGTGAGTCTGATACAAACAGTTTGAAAGAATATAGAGACAATGGAGATTTATAAGATATTTTAAACCCTGAATACACCGTCTTCATTGACAAGGGGAAGTAACAAACGAACCTTGGATGTTGAGCCACAGCCTTATAAAAGGTGATAGGCAGAAAAAATAATGTTCAAGTTGAATCTGCTGTACCATACTAGGATTATCTTGCCATTTGTATTTCACTTTAGAAAAGCTTCCTAATTTGAACGTTCTTTTCCAAACTATCACGAACCTATTTCAAGAACCACTTGGCCAATACTATTATTAGTACAAGAAATGCATTCGTGGTGTGGTTTTATAAAATCTCCATGATCGTGTTTGAAGACAGTGAATGCAATTTCTTGCATATGTGGGGGTCACAACTTATTCAAAAGGCTATCGGCGGGCATGAGATATTGATCCTCTCTGCATGAGGAGAATTTACAGGTATTTATTGATGCCTGGTCCGGATTGCTGAAAGCGTTTTTATCACAGCGGCTGAGGGTTTCGAAGACACCCATATGGCAGAAATACATATTTGCTACAAGTAAGAGAGTGCATTAACCAAAATGTGATAAACACGAATATGTAGCTAAATTTATATTGACAAACCGTCAACATCAATGCTTATCAAATCTGTACCAAATCTATATTCAAGCTATTTAATAAAGCCACAAAGTGAGGACACAATGGGAGAAAGAAAATACATGTATTAGAGTTGCGTTTTGCGTCATTCATGTAGCTGATTTTTTTACTTTTAAGGATATTTTAAACCCATGCATATTGCTACTGCAACAAAGAGTGTAAGCTGGCAGGTTACGCCTATGAACATGATTTATATTTGTGCGCTTAACACGCTAAAAAGTCTCCTGCAGTAAATACGATTTGCCGGCAGAGGAAGATACAAAAGGCTAGCAACTATTAGCTAAGATGTTTCCAAGATTGAACCCAACCCTTAAGAAATATCATTTACTTATTACTATTTTTAGTTTTTTTTAATTTTTCCCAATCTTTAAATGGATATTGCGAAGTGTTTTTATCCTTTAATCCATTGTGAGCAAACTACGGATGAGAAAACGGAAAGATGACATCGTCGTCCAGGGACATCCACTTGGGTAAAGATTATTAAGAAACTGAGACAGATGGAAAAATAATGCTGGAGGATGGATGGTTTCTCACGACAATAAACAAGATAGAGGCAGAAGTATTTGGATGAAAACTGGGGACAAAATACTCTCAAACTTTATATTTATTTTGGGGATATGAATGTAAGTTAACAGCCCTAAGCTTCTTTCAAAGTTAATGTTTGAATAACGTGTTGATATCCCGGTTGATATGCAGACACCTGCGTGCTATAGATATGATGGTCAACAATTTCATTTGGCGCGTTTTTTCTCGGTTCTCTGACTAAACACGAAGTTCTAACGTTGTTATCAATATTCTATGGATCATCTTACATAAAGAGCATTGCAGAGATCTGAAGCAGAATATTGATAACAAAGTTAGAACTTGACACTGTTTGACCGTAAACACATTTAGAGTTAGTTTACCCTGGAAAGGCATTGATAAAGGCTAAAATATGCTTACATTCTGTTGTGGCGGGAATCGTTAGAGTAATGAGGACATAGTCAAAAGTTCAATTTTTCAAATTCGATTTGAAGGCTCTAGGAAGATATATGGACGAAAAACAGTTAATATAAGCTTGATAAATTTGCCGCTTTAAAGTTTAGATGCAGTTATAAACTCGTAAATATCGCAATCATGATCAAAATATCTCACATGTTTTCTTCGTAAGGGGGATGTAATTTTCTTCGGAAAGGGGAACAATTGCAATTTTTATGACCCCCTATCACTGGCTAACATATTTTTACGACCTCCCCCCCCCCCCCTTCGTCCACACAGACTCAGACAAATTATTCATTGTTTGAACTAAGACGCGGAGCGCATAATAACCTTTGATTGTAAGTGTAAAGAACGCGCGCGGAAAGCACAAAAAGTGTGCATTGTATAACTAAAAGATTGCAGACACAATTTTATTATATTATTTCATTATTAACACACTTTAGAGTCACTAGCCCTTAATATTTTTATAACCACTTTTTTGGTGTTCAAAATACGACCCCCCCGTATATTCATGTATCCCCCCCCACCCCGTTTCGAAGAAAATGAGAGCTCCCTTAAATGGTAACATGGTGTGTTGTTCTATGCTATGTCGTTCTGTGCTAGTATTGCATGAACATTTCAGGCAATATTTTTAGAAACAAGAAACTAATCTTATTAGTAAGAGAATGTGAGGAATAAAATAATAAGGTGAGAAATCTCAAAGGAACACGACTATTTATTAAAGTTGCTAAATCCAACTTCTGATAGTATCAGCTTTTGTCACGTTTCTGTGTCTTTGATTTTAAAACAATGCTAACCCAATTTTCAAGAACAGGAGTTCACATTATGGCACTCAAGCGGAAGAATTGCAGAACGAAGCTCGTCACTCTTGAGCTCCTCTGACATGGTTCTAATAACATGGTTCTAATAACATGGTTCTAATAACTTTGAGACTCTTGTAGCGTATTGATAGCAGAAAAAGATTCTATTATATTTACCTGATAACTTCTTAGGTATAGAAAAAGTGGGTAATGGTGAATCCAACGGATGAGGACATAAAACACATCAAGGATCAATAAATTTTACAAGAGGTTACCTTGAATATGAACAACTCGAAAGAAAAAGAGCAATGAACACCAACTTGCCGTGGGGAAATAAGTAAAATATAGACTAGACGGTACGCGCAGAGTGGGGACATTAAAATGTAGGCATTAGAAGTAGGTAAAGTTCGATAGCCAAAATTTACCAGTTCCAAGGCACACAGAACTGCTAAATCTGTAGAAACAACATAAATTAATGGGAATACAAAAGTGCACTAGAACAAGTGATGAAAATCACTGCGCACATAAACAGATACGATAAATTACTTAATATCAGAGAAATTATTAAAATATAGGCATGAAGTCCGATTCCTGGAGTAATGGAGGGTAGCTACCCATATGTGCGACACCTTTTTCCTTCTTGCGCCCGCTGAGAGATGCTGGGCATTGTGAGATTTTTAATAAATGTACATCAATTGACTCTCAGACTGTAAATCATTTTAAAACATCTTTGAAAAGTAACTTATTTACAAGTGCATACTCATGTACTGTGTCTAGTGTTTCTCTATGTATCTTTGTAAAAAACGCTTAGGACTTTGGTGTAAAGCTGTATACAATTATGGTTTATTGTTGTTGTAGAAAAAGCAAAAGCATTTAGACCGATATTAAATGTGTCTAAATAAAAAGATGAGACTACTGAAGGTGTGTTATATGATCCTTTATTCAGCAAATACAAAATACATTGCACAAAGCAATCAAAAACCCATGATGAAATCTGAACGAAAATTGGTTACCCACATTGAGGAGATAAAACTGAAAATAATACATTATTAAGAACATCATGAACAATAGAACCGAACAAAATTCGAAAAGATGACCGTTCTATGAACCGGCTGTTTGTGCCGATTCCCCTGATAGATATCTTCAACGGATAATTAAATAAAGTGGAATTTGTTACCAATGTGCCAATTTTTTTTTGATATTTGTAATGCTCCCGCGTGATATCAAATCAGAAGGAAACTCGGTTTCGGCACACGATCAAATTACTTCAATTTTGGTTTTAGCTCATGGGTTGCTCCGATGACACTAGATGGTTCGATGGGGTTGCAAACTTTCATACCTTACCTTCAATGAAAATTAAATTGAAATCTACCAACGCTTGTGACCACGTGGTAATTTTTTACACCGCGTCACTGTCATTTATGCACCAACTAAAAATAGAGCCAACATTTTTGAAACATGTTGTGGTCATAACAGTGTAAAATGACACATTTTGTGGTCAACTTTTAACATTAAAATCAAAATTAAGTGTATATTCCATGAATGTATCTTATATAATATTCGTGCTTGCTAAGAAATGAAGTTTAATCGTGTTTCTCTTGATATGCTACTCTTCCGCTCATCGGGGAGGAATACACGAATGCCCTGGTCCATTTTGCAACTGTGTACTATAAACTTGATTTTCCCTCGCTGACTGGCGGGACGATGTCGGCAAAACAGGGCCGACTTTGTTCGATCTAAAACTAGGCAACATCGCTTGAAAACCAGTTCTAAATTTCTTATTTTTCGAAGCATATATGAAGGGATTACCACACGAGTTACAGAAGGCAAGCAATACCAGCGTCCTGTACACAGGACCATAAAGGAAATTGGTTGGAAGTGCACCTATATTGTATAAAAAATAACACACTTGGTCCGGAGTCCAGCAGAGGGTGAAAGATATCACTACAATGGCTAACATTTCGATGACTTTCTTACGAGTCCGAAGAAGTGAAAATGCTGGGCCATCACGTGATTCATTTCTCGCCAATAAATTCTTTGCTTGTGATTTGAGTTCTTGAGCTGTAGCTATATTGGCGCTTATCATTATGATTAGTGGAATAGCAAATTCAATAAGAAAAATCCCAGCGCCTTGGACTATTTGGAAGGATTGTTCTAGATATCGTATTCTACAAATTCCATTGTCATTTACACCAAGGTAAAAACTGTTTGTGTTTAGTAAGACAGCAACGAACCACACGCCGGAAATGACGTAGTATGTTCTCTTTTGAGTAAAAACAATACGATATTTTAAGGGATATGCAACAGCTAAAATCTCTCCCAGAAAGTGTTGTAAGTAGAAATACAGATGCAACGATAGATATCCAAAGGACTACATTCGTGTGGATAACTTTGCAGTAAATGGTCCCAATATATCCCGTACCTACGTCGACTATAGTTGGAAGAGGGATGATTGCAACTGATGTCATTAGGTCAGCTATTGCCAGATGGAGTATAAAAGTTCCGGTTTTGTTGCGCATTTCTTTTCTACGCACGTAGACAGCGATGACGAGGGCGTTGCCCATAATTCCTATAATCGCCAACACAAGTTGTAGAGAAGTATTCCAATTCCACACTACATTGTTCCATGTATGGATGGGCCTTTCTGACACATCGGAGTCGTTGTCCATTCTTGAGTCTTAAGTGTGAAGATAATCTTGCTGCATTTTACTTCGATACCTTGTTTCTGAAATGATAAAAAGAAGAGAAAAGAAGAATTAGAATCACGGGAAGAAATGGAAAATTACCAAGCCACTTTAATGGAAAATTACCAAGCCGCTCAAAACAAATACCGTATCAGGACCAGGATTCACATTCATAACCTACTATTTTAATAGTGGGAATATTGGCAGATATAAAAGTGCGCGCAGATTATATCAGGCGTAATCCTAAATTCGGACGAATATTATTATCTTGTCTTAGTCGATATAACTATTGGCAGATCTAGGACACGTAATGCACTATTTACGGTTGTTTGATGTGATCATTTATTAATTTTTCTAACAAAACATGTAATTTTCAATTCTAGACCGGGACACTATCAATAGCTATTGTTTTAACATACACACACATTTTGTAGCTATATTTAAAACAGATTTTCCTTTCTTTATCAAAATTTTCATCTTTATCTGCCTTTTTGTGGTAATTTTTATTCTATGAATTGTACATTTGTGTGAAAATTGAGGGCGCTATTTACATATATTTTAAGTTTAATTTAGCCCAATAATATGAGTTATTCCTTTCATTTTATGATAACTTTCATTTAGAAGATTTCCTCATTTGAGATTTGTTACTCATTTGTCTGATGTTTTAATGTCATTATACAATACATGTGTCTACCCCTTGTAAAGGTTCAAACAAGTTTTAAGATAAATAGCGCCACCAGTGTTCAACTTTGAAAAATGAATACAGTTCTACACGCCATCAAACTACCGTGAATTATAACTTAAATAACACTGGAATAATGCTTTCATCATGGGTCTGTATTCTTTATCTGTTCTTTATCGATTTTGAATACATCATTTCAGCTATTAGCTATCATCTTTATGACTACACGAGTTCGTTTCCTATAGGACCAATTTACATCCTTGATCTGATATAAAAGCAATTTATCCTGTTTTTCTGGGTCACAAATATATGTGTTATATAAAACAAAATAGGGCACTACGACAACCCCACAAGGCCCCGGCACTTTATAGAAGGGTTTCCAACTTGTTACATCACGTTTCAAGAGGTAATTTGACATCTATAATAACATGTACCTAATATAGGTTGCGGACCTAAAGTCAGTTCGACTTAGCTGAGCAGATTTCAGTATTAATGCTATCGCATAGCGTCTTATACTTCTGTAGAATTCTCTTATTATTAGTAATCCATTGCCAGACCCTTAACACAATATCATGTTTATTTGAACTACCAAGTTTTTTTTAAGTCCATAGCCCTTAGAAGAATTTCAAAAGAGCAAAAGAAATAAATCCTGCTTTTTACTGTAGAAAATACCCTGGATGTTCAGCGACGAGGTTAAGTCATTTGGGTGTAAACACAATCGTTTTATAATACCGGATGAAAAAACCTTAAAGATAAAGCATAAAAAATGCCTGTGCAACAAAATGTAATTTCTATTTGTCCGGAATATTCATAAATAATTGGTCTGTGCTCAAAATTTTAAAAGGCAAGTAAGTTAGTTTTTGGATCCTACTAAAATGTTTCATTTGCATAATTTTTTAAGTTGACTCCATGTAGAAATACGTTTGTAGTTCCATTCATTGGGCTAGAGCAAATTTCTCTAGCAAGACTTCCTTTGAAACAGTGTCATAGAGTTACAGAAGTGACTGTGACATTACGTTGATGTTCCAATTACTTGCGATTGTGCGTAAAAAATAAGAGAAGAAATGATCTAATTAGACGATTATTACCCAGTATCTCAAGAACAAAGTGTACAGATTTTGCTGCACTCATGCTGTACTACGACAGTACTTATTTATAGGCATTTAATAAAAACAAATTGACAAGGGAAACCCTATAATCGTTAGTCCTCTCTCTGCGCGGAGCATCGGGTGTCGAGTTAAAGGAGCGAATGTTACAAACATTTATACAAATCTTTCCGGTTTTTGGTTTTGACCAGCTTTGACATTTATACACGAATACTTGTGTTGACGTTGATCTTAGACATTCTTAAATAAAAGTATCGTCAAAGGAATAATTCTTGTATTTCAATTCATGATTTGATGATACAAAGAAAGTATTACATTGTGCACTGTCTGCACATCACGGACCTGCATCTCTGAAGTAGGTTACTGTCGTTTCATATTAATGCAGAACAGGATGCGAGAATCCAGCAGACCCAATTAAAGATGTATTATTGTTACTTTGCACAGGAAATTGTGTATACCTCATATATCTCATTATTATAAATATATCCAATACCGCTTACGTTGTCACTCAATAGGAATTTTTTTAAATAAGAGTGCTGTGCTCAAGAATGATTTTCAATTTTGGTTAATGATCTGTGTTTGAAATCCAATTGATCGCATACCTATAAAACTTCGCTTTTAAAAATGTATTAGGAATCATTTACAAGTAATACGGCATACTTGTTACGGCAAACTTATCTTAGGCTACTCTGTTTTTATTACAAATGCGTGTTTGATAATTAACCTTTTTGGTTAGTACCAACACATTAAAGGTACGACGAAGCTGTTCAAATAAAGATATTTTGTTGTCACGTGAAACATTGACAAGTGTATAGTGGCACGTAATTTTCCTTTCAACTTTGAAAAATGAATACAGTTCTACACGCCATCAAACAACCGTGAATTATAACTTAAATAACACTGAAATAATGCTTTCATCTTGGGGCTGTATTCTTTATCTGTTCTTTATCGATATTTGAATACATCATTTCAGCTATTAGCTATCATCTTTATGACTACACGAGTTCGTTTCCTATAGGACCAATTTACATCCTTGATCTAATATAAAAGCAATTAATCCTGTTTTCTGGGTCACAAATATATGTGTTATATAAAACAAAATAGGGCACTACGACAACCCCACAAGGCCCCGCCACTTTATAGAAGGGTTTCCAACTTGTTACATCACGTTTCAAGAGGTAATTTGACATCTAGAATAACATGTACCTAATATAGGTTGCGGACCTAAAGTCAGTTCGACTTAGCTGAGCAGATTTCAGTATTAATGCTATCGCATAGCGTCTTATACTTCTGTAGAATTCTCTTATTATTAGTAATCCATTGCCAGACCCTTAACACAATATCATGTTTATTTGAACTACCAAGTTTCTTTTAAGTCCATAGCCCTTAGAAGAATTTCAAAAGAGCAAAAGAAATAAATCCTGCTTTTTACTGTAGAAAATACCCTGGATGTTCAGCGACGAGGTTAAGTCATTTGGGTGTAAACACAATCGTTTTATAATATCGGATGAAAAAACCTTAAAGATAAAGCATAAAAAATGCCTGTGCAACAAAATGTAATTTCTATTTGGCCGGAATATTCATAAATGGCTGTGTCGCACTTCATGCATAACTAATTAGTCTGTGCTCAAAACTTTAAAAGACGGGAATTTAACAAGTAAGTTTTTGGATTATACCAAAAATCCTTTCGTATTTGAAGATTGCTTGGTATCCTAACCGATTGAAACCGTTTTGTCACATTTCATTTGGATAATTTTTTTAAAAGTTGACTCCAAGCAGAAATACGTTTGTAGTTCTAGTTATTGGTATAGGGCAAATTTCTCTAGCAAGACTTCCTTTGAAACAGTGTCATAGAGTTACGTTGATGTTCCAATTCCTTGCCCTTGTGGGTAAAAAATAAGAGAAGAAACTCTATTCTATTTAAAACAAAGAAAATGAAATTAAGTGTTCAAATTAGAAGATTATTAGCCAGTATCTCAAGAACAATGTGTACAGATTTTGCTGCACTCATGCTGCACTACGACATTGCTTATTTATAGGCATTTAATAAAAACAAATTGACAAGGGAAACCCTATAAGAGAATCGTTAGTTCTCTCTCTGTGCGGAGCATCGGGTGTCGAGTTAAAGGAGCGAATGTTGCAAATTCCGGTTTTTGGTTTTGACCAGCTTTGACATTAATACACGAATACTAGTGTTGACGTTGATCTTAGACATTCTTAAAGTATCGTCAAAGGAATAATTCTTGTATTTCAATTCATGATCTGATGATACAAAGAAAGTATTACATTATGCACTGTCTGCACATCACGGACCTGCATCTCTGAAGTAGGTTACTGTCGTTTCATATTAATGCAGAACAGGATGCGAGAATCCAGCAGACCCAATTAAAGATGTATTATTGTTACTTTGCACAGGAAATTGTGTATACCTGATATATCTCATTATTATAAATCTATCCAATATCGCTTACTTTTTCACTGAATAGGAATTTTTTTAAATAAAAGTGCTGTGCTCAAGAATGATTTTCAATTTTGGTTAATGATCTGTGTTTGAGATCCAATTGATCGCATACCTATAAAACTTCGCTTTAAATGTATTAGGAATCATTTACAAGTAATACGGCATACTTGTTACGGCAAACTTATCTTAGGCTACTCTGTTTTTATTACAAATGCGTTTTTGATAATTACCCTTTTTGGTTAGTACCAACACATTAAAGGTACGACGAAGCTGTTCAAATAAAGATATTTTGTTGTCTCGTGAAACATTGACAAGTGTATAGTGGCACGTAATTTTCCTTTCTGCTTTTTTCCCTTACTTGTCTGCAATGATACCCACCGAGCATAAAGTAGGTGCGTCTATAGTATCCTTTGAGCAAGTACCATTATAATCCTCGGGATTTTATACACTGCTAATAAGTGATTTCCCAAACCAGTGAGATTTATAACCGTGTTTCATCATAGAACATGACGTCATATTAAAGTTTCTATGCGGATGCGAGCAATATATGGCGCAAGCTCACGGTGAATCTACCTGCCAGCCTAATGATGAGTAATGTCCAGTTGTGTTGGCTTGCTTACTTGGTCTTGGCTGTATATGGTCGAGTTTACTCGTAGCCTCGTTATCTCAAGGACAATATTGTTCAAGGTTGCGCCGCAGGCTTACAAAGAGACAATATTGTTCAAGGTTGCGCCGCAGGCTTACAAAGAAACAATAGCAATCAAGCTTAAACTTTAAATTAGCACCCGATAGAGGGCAGGGCCTGAAGAATGAGGGAAATTATGGGTAAATATTTAACGGAATAAACTGCATAATCATATTATTTAGATTTATTCCGTTAAAAATCTTATTTTAACTTATCAAATTACTAGTTTTTATATTCTATGGTGTCAAATATTTAATACGTGATCCTGTCTTCTGGAGTACAAGAGTATACTCTCACATGATACTTAATATGTGATCCTAATACAGTATCTCATATTAGTTTTCATGTTCTCCTACCCACTATGGGTGCAATAACATTATATGATATGATGATTTCCAAAAGTTTAAACTGACTTACAGCACAAAAATTCACTAACCTTGAATTTTGATGTGTGACACACATCTTCATCAGAAGAAGTCCTAAGATGTTGTGATGGACTTGCCCTTTTGTTGACCATTGGCAACTTTTGGTCGAATGAGGGCGTTGTATAGGGTTGGTAATTCCAGTCCTTGATCGCGATTTAGTTCTGTACATTTTGTATTTTTAAATCCTACGGTGTCGCTACAAGCTTGAGATCGCACAATACGCTGAGAAAACTATTAGTCTCACCTAAGGATCCTACGCCAACTGAGAAAAAATCAGGTGTGTTTTACGAGATTCCCTGCGTCGAATGTACTACTTCGTATATCGGCCAGACTGGTAGACAATTCGGAGATAGACTGAAGGAGCACAAGTCAACTGCCCACAGCCGCAAACCCTCTGCTGTCGCAGAGCACAAAACAGAATCTCACCATAACATTGACTGGGAATCCACAAAGGTGTTAGCTAAGGATGATAGAGAGTACCCCCGTTTAGTGCGGGAGGCCATCCAGACCAAGAAGAAATCGCAAGAACTAAATCGCGATCAAGGACTGGAATTGCCAACCTTATACAACGCCCTCATTCGACCAAAGGTTGCCAATGGTCAACAAAAGGGCAAGTCCATCACAACATCTTAGCACTTCTTCTGATGAAGATGTGTGTCACACATCGAAAATTCAAGGTTAGTGAATTTTGGTACTGAAAATCAGTTTAAACTTTTGGAAATTGTTTATTACCAGCACGTATGAACTTACATTCGAATGATAAGATGAATACATTTTGTAGGTATTGTGGACGACAAGCCAAGTTTGGAAAACATACATTATTAGCAAAACGTGATCAAGCGTGAAGTGTCACCAACTAGTAAATACCACAACAATCACCGATTTTCTCACGTAAGTATAGTATGATGGTAACATAAATTAATGTTGTAAAACGAGGAAGTTTTTTTAGGTGTATTGCAAACATATACTACTTTTACTTATACTAAATTATACTGAAAATCATGTTTTATTACTACGAACATTGAGGAATCTAAATTGTGCAATTTCTAGATTCCAAAAATAATCTACTCGCCGATCACATTGTACGTAGTGGTTTGTTATATTCAATTTACAAACGTTTACAAATGTCTTCAGCTTTAAAGTGAACATCATAAATCTGGTCATATTTATCTCCTGTAATGAATTATAAACCCTGCGGAGGGAGTCAAAACCCAAAACAATTTGATTAAAATGAATTAGGTTGCGGTTCCTCAATTTCCCGTCCTTATTACTTTCCCCATTCACCTGACCTGAATAAAGGCATAGTTTAGACGATGCCAGATCTAACTTGGGATCCGAAAGCTTTTGGACTTTGCTTACACGTGACCAGAGCGTTCCCCAGACCAAAGCATATTCTCAGATTAGTTTCAACACAAGGAAATATCTTACTAAAGAACACTTGAACTAATAATACTTTACTAATACTAATAATATACACTTTCGAATGCACTTTTCGTTTCAAGGGGGTGGTAACAAGCGACCGAACTGTTAACTGGTTCGAATTTTACAACTTTTTGAACAAAACTTGTACGAAATGGATATAGGATTAACCTCTTATTTTGATGGTCGACACAAGTAATCAAAAATGGTAGTCCGTCATTTCTAACTGCAAAGTGAACATGAAGAAAGTGATTTTGTTGAAAGAACTGATGCTACATTTAAATTACATTTACTGCTTAACATGCATAAGGTTGCGTCTATAATACATACGGAATATAAATTGGAAGGTCGGTTCAACGTTTTATGTTCAATATAATCTGTTTTATAACATGGTAAGTATGTAGGCTTATATCCGATTTGAATGTCTTCTAGTTCCATGTCGTACCTTGTAATGTAAGCTTCACTTGTTGAATTTAGATTGATTTCATCTGACAATTCGGGCGTTATACTCTTATCATTGGAATGTTTGGTGAATGAAATGACTTACGAATTCAAGATCTAAGTAAATCATGTTGGTGGCTATATCATGTCATCCACAATGGATTGATGCAATCTGTCATCCAAACTTCGCATTCCATCGAATGATTGACAATATTCATTTATATTCAATATTGCCTTAAGATTGGGAATTGCAGTCACTTGAGATATGATATTGTTTCTATTGTGTATATCAGACGTTTTGTTTGTCGGCTTGCTTCCTTCTTTGTTTCTTCTTTTGATATATCCTTGGTTTTAATTTCTACATTTTTGGAAATGAGTGGGCGGTGTATGGTTTGCCCTTTTCGAGTCGTTGAATTTAACCAATGACGTTATATGGATATTCTTCTTTTCCTTTTTCACTTCATTTTTCCGTTATACACGTCTGGTATCATCCAATAATTGAACAGCTTCATCTATGTATACCCAAGATGGAGAGCATACTAAAAAACATTCATATCATGTCAAATATTTCATGGATACGTTAATATAGATTTGGTGTGCCAGTTCATGTCACTAAAACAGAGAGGCTGTGGCTGTGTTTGAGTATGTCGGTTTAAACCAGGTCACCAAGCAAGATAATTTACGTCACTATAAACTTAACTTAACATTCAAATCCATACAAACAAAATTTTCTGTAACTTGATAAGTTTCTCATCTCTAAAGAGTTTTTTGTTCGAGCTCGTCAGCATTAGACCTTCACATGGATTCGTGCCGAAAATTAGTTGTTGGAAATTTAATCAATGAACGCAGATACAACGCTTTTTGAAATACGATTAGACAAAACACCGGACCGAGCAGGAGACTTTATTAAATTGGTGAGGTTGTTTCTTTCAATATTACATGACCTCTTTTTTTTTTGTCTCAGCATGTTGTAATTCACAATCACGCGGTACTTTGGTCGATAGTTAAATCTGATCTTCTTTAATAAAGCACTTCATGTTTCTTACTTCATTTCTCTTCTCTGTTATTAGGTCTATGGGATGGAAGGTACAGAGTAAAGAAAGATGGAAGTATGGATTCGTGCCTTTCTTTTAATACGTTGAATGGAAAACCCCAACTTTGAAGTTCGTTTGATTGACTGATTTGTATATTGAGTAACTAATTGTGAATACTCTCAATCATCTGAGAATCATACAATGAGAGTAATTTCAATCTATGCGACCAAATTAATCCAAACGTACCTTGGAGCAACCAGCGTTGTGGTCAGTACCACTGACCTCAGCTGGGTTGTCATCGGGACTCAAGGTGTTTAACATCACACCCCAGCTGAAGGTCAGTGGTACTGACCACGATGTTCGTTGCTCCAAGGAACGTTTGAATTAAAGGCCCTTTCAGTTATTTCACAGGAACATTAAAAAAAAAATGGAAATTTGTCAGAGTTGCTTAGAAATAAAGAATAAGTCTACAGAATTTCATTAAACCACTTTTCCCTGAATACATCGACAAATTAGTCAAAAACAGAAGTTTTAGAAAGGTTTTCTACTTCAACTCAGATCGACTCGAGAAAATCGAGATTTTCGTACAGTGCGCCACCAATTGACTGGAAAAACTTCCTAGTCCAGTGTTTCTTTCTCTTTTGATGAAACGTCGACCACCGAGATCTAAATTGATTTAAAACAGACGTTTAATTTTTGTAGTAGAAAACAAAATAAGCAATTAAAGGTCAGTTAGGTCACCGAGGCAAACTAACGGTCAATTCAAATATGAAAAACAGTTAAAATTGTGTATTTTGTTTAAAATAGTAGCTACTGATGTAATAAGTAGTAGAAACAATACGCAACGCGTGTTGGTACGTGGAGAGTGAGCTTCTTTCGATCTCGAGTCGGACTTTTTGTACTGTCAGTATCAAAAGTCCAGAATCATGCAAATGCTTTATTTTGTCTAAAATACACGGCTTTCGACCGAACCACTAGCAGGCTATGTTAGCACATCTATGCCAATTACAAAGGTACCAAAATCTGAATTTTGATGATTTTTACGATCGTCCGGATGAGCAAATCACTGAATGGGCCTTTAATCTGGTTGAATAGATTGAAATTATTCTCTCATTATATTGTGTAACGTTTAAGACATTGTAATGTATTTTATTGTATTTTATTATGCTGTATTGTATTGTATTGTATTGTATTGTATTGTATTGTATTGTATTGTATTGTATTGTAAGAGCAGAGGAAGGATTGAGGGTGTATTTTGGTTCTTTGAGAAAATCAGAATAACATCAGGAGGGGGTAAATCCATAATACAGTGGCCAAAAAAGGGTGTATACAGCTTAATGGCAAAACTTTACTGTGTTATCAGAGCGTTTTCTGGAGCTAGAATTGGTGATTAGAAAAAAGAACTGTCAATTTTTATTGTCAAGATATATTAAATATAACTTTTTACCTGTTACCAGGAGTCCATTTCACTAAAATTTACGAAGCTTCGTAAGTCTCAAATTCAATCATAACTCCAAAGTTCCGTTTCACACAACTTACTTACGAACGGTACCCTTCGTAGGTAATAGGGATTTACTACAGGTAAGATTACGTCTAATAAAAGGGTATTCGTAACTTACGAACGGTTGCTTGAGTTACGGAGGCTTTTAAAAAAGCTTAGTGGAATGGACCCCCATGTCAGTGACAACCTTGATCAAGCAAAATCAATACCAGTATAAATTGATTTTTTTTTCCAAATATTCCGTCCATGTAGTGATACATTAACAGATTTGAAATTTTTACCTCAATTAAGTATAAATCATTCCGGGACACTCTGTACCTCTTAACATAATATATAATGAACCACTTGTCTGAACTTTCAGTGAAGTAATTAGATTCCTTGCCCCTATAATATACATAACTTTAGTTACCAGTGTGTAGTTATTTTTTGAGAAAAATGCAAAATTAGTCAAAAAATTGATCAGGGGGGTGTAGTACCACCTTAACCTAGGCCGTGTATATAGCTTCTTGGTGCAGCATCGCCGCAGAGATTACAAATTACGACTGATTGTATCTATGAGATGCAATTGTGGGCGTTAAGAATTCGTTTCGGACCGAAGTCAACTTGACTAATAATGCCAATATACCATTTTGACTTGAAGCATGTTTTTCCTTTACTTGTGCTTTGGCTTACCATTACACCATTGTGTCTCTTCAAGTTGGTTTGTAATCTTTGTTCCTCTGTACATGTTTTGTTTGTTTCTTTTTGTTTTATTTGATTGTTTTTTTATATGCTAAATGAGATCAATATGAAATATATGTACACATGATGTGTGTGACAGCTTGTAAGAACTTGAGATGGGATTTTAAAAGTATTTATAACACCTGTTAAGTTGTTAAATAAAATATAAAATTAGAACGCCTTGTGGACCAATACTCATGGTACCTACAAACGCTGTTAGATATCAAATATGTAACGGATATCGAAATATGAATATACAGTATATGGTCGAATCCAACGAAAAGTGTACACGGCATGTTCAGGGCCATAACTTAAAAGTATTAATCAATTGGCATTCGTTTTTGTATTGTGTTTATTCGCCTTGATCATACGCTTCGCGCCATATATAATAAGACCCCTTCTGTGAAAAACTTAGACACAGAGACCCCAAAACATGCTATTTTTACCCATTTTTTCAAAAAATTTCTTAAGGTATTTTTAAAAACATCTAAATCAGTTATGAAAAACAGTCATTGCATTGAATCTAAATTGATTTCCTGAAAGGTGTGTATTCAAAGATTGCCTGTTAAATTTTTCACATATTTGTACATAATTATGAATTTTTTGCGATAATTTTTTGAGTGGTATTTTTTTACATTACCTACGAATACAATTTTTCATAGCACTAGATATATCTTTAAAAATGGAAATCACTAATAAATGCGCAATTGATACAAGCTTTGATATGTCCAATACTGAAATGCATTGCATTCGGACATCTTTATTATTGTGTTTAGCTGCCAGAAATTCTAAATGGCACAAAGGTAGGTTTGGTAAAAATATGCATTACCTCCGAATGCATGTTAAAAGCTATGTCATTTGCACATACTGAGAGAATAGTAAACAATAGTTAAGCAATAGGTGCAGGGTAATACACTCTTTATTTCTACCAAGTTTCAACAGCCTGCGTTTAAATATTTCTGAGATATCAACAATAAAAGCAAGAAATCGCAGGTAAAATTCGTAACCGAATGTTACCTACGAATACAATTTGACATCATGACAGTATTGTGAAACACCGCCATTCATGCCAATGCCCATATTGGTACATAACGAAGGCCTGTATGTTTGCTATCAAATCATATGTCAATGAAAGTTGCGAATTCACATACATGCCCACCATGCAAAACTGAATACGGCTTAATTGTTGAAAAATATGTACTGAAATAGACGACGGTCTGCTCATTTGAAAGAAAAATCAGATTCGAAGAAGATTAGAAGGGGATAAATACTTGGATTTGTCAGCTGTCATGTGTGTTTCATTTTAAATGTTTACCGACCTTCTGGTTTCTGAGTAATTTGTGTCCAAATTGGTTTATTCGAAGGTAACCTTTGACCGTTTGACGTTTTCGCTAAGTTAACCTACGAATACCATGGACAAAAACGACTTTTCTGATTGTCTCATGATCTAGACAACACAGTGGTGGACCCTAGTATAAAGCTAATTATAGTTGCCCTCAAACGAAAGGCCACAAGACGTAACTGACTCCAAGATGGACTTCACAAGCCTGCAATAACGGTTTTAAGCGATTTGTGTGCAATTAAGCAAATTATAGTCACTTTAGTGCCTTTGTTTCTTACTTCAATCCTCTTTCAACCACTGTGAACCGACATTAAATATACATGATAGGGTCTCAAGTATCAATAAATGCACATAAAGAAAATAACACATTCAAAGTGCTTTATAAAATGAAGATTTGATTGCCATATCCACCAAAAGTCTAATTCTTACCTACAAATACTGAAATGTTACTTACGAATACAGCATAATACATGACCTGTGTAGTGAAGTGTCCCTACCAATGGAAATTAATTGTCAAAAACTTTAAGCGGTACCCCCGGACAATATTATTACCCATATACGGATTCATTCGACAATTATTTATTATGTAAATTTGCTGTTTAACTACTTGTATATCAAAATGAAGTGTTCAAATTCTTGCTAAAAGTATCAAAAAAAATTTGATCCAAGGTAAAAACACTTATTCATTTGGACGTACCCTCTGAAAGAGATCTAAAAACTACCATTTTATTCATTCATTATCATAATAGCAAAATTTGAACCTCTAAACTCAATATAGAAATTGTTAAATCGCTCATGTTACCTACGAATACCCGGGTTTCTTCACCTATCATTTTATAAAGCATTAGGTGTATGCGTATAATTCCTAATATTCCAGAAAACAGATATCCCGCTTGTTCTTATACAATATGTAAATTTATTCATACTCATTTGATAAATAAAATACAGAAACTAACCTAAACTTCATTTTCAAAAATAAACTAGCATAACTTGACTAAGATCATATTGATCGCGTTATAAAAATAAAAACAAATATTTTCTGGTTGAGCTAGCATTTTCCTGACACCCCGTGGTCTACATTACACGAAAAAAGTGTTAATGGGAATTTTCCATTTGTTTTAGGTTGATTAGTATTGCGATAGTGAAACCATCCTAGTGGTATTCGTAGGTAACATTGGGTTTTGATGTCACATTTACTATCACACGTCCTGGATTTATTTTTCAAGATTAGTGATGGCACTTTTGGTTCCTATAAGGCCAACATGCCATCAATCAATGGGCAAAAGCAAAAAATTGTGGAGACATTTTTATTTTGGACTTTTATATTTGGCCCGTGGACACTTTTGGTTGGATTCAACCATATATAGATCATCCTAACACAAAGGCACAATATTAATCATTTGTAACGTAATCACCCAAAGCAAATCAGGAAAAGTGTGCTTGTGTTTAGAAACTATATGGCATTTCCACGGGTCGATTGTACTCGTGGCATCAGCTACATTCTTGTTTAAAGAATTGATGTCTTTATATTTTACCTTTTTTGCCCTTTCCCTTGCATACGAACTCCTGCCCTATACAGGGTGTCCCAGAATGATCTATACCGGGAAAGATGGAATTTTTTAGGTATGAAGGGCATGTTAAATGGTCATATTGTTTTACATTTTAAGTTTTACATATATTTAGCTTTCTCAGATTTTTTAGATTTTAAAAATTGGACGTTTCTAGTAGGAGCTATTTTGAAAATCTGTAACATTACTAACCGTTCAGCACAAAGTTATTTAGAAAAAGTTATGCAGGTATTTTAGTTGTGCCCTGTTCATATTTCCACTATATAGCCGATATCTATCTATTATTTATGACGTTACGAAGCAATTATTATATGGAATTAAGGATTTGCGGCCTAATCTCATTCTCTCTTTGGCGGTAGTTTTAGTTATTGTGGTGTGAGGTCCATGTCATTGGAAATGCTTTCAGAGGTCGAACTGGTTGTGGTACAGAAAAGATGGCTCCTCAATTTATTGTACAGCAGCGTGGATTTTTTTCACAAACTTACTGGCAAACCGGCAGCTATGTTGAGACGCAAAGAAGATTCATTAGACGATTTCCGCGAGCACGCATTCCAGTCAAAGGAGCGATAGTGTATAACGTAAAGAAGTTTGACGAGCACAGAACTGTCAGGAATCGAAGCTTCAGAGTGAAGCTTCAGGTGCTCGTAAAACTGTAAGAACTAGAGCGAACATTGCAGCTGTCCGGCAAGCTTTAAGGCGCAACCCCAACAGTAGTTGTCGTCGAAATGCTGTGCCAAACATCCCACGTTCTTTATTTAATCGTATCGTGCCATTTTCAAGGGTATGCGAGTCGTTTGCGCTGAAAATGAAAAGCAGGTTTTCATCGATTTTACAATATTGCATGCCACGCCAAAACAAATAAAGGTAGCGTGCTGAAATTAACAGAATAAGTAGGAGACATATCCAGCATTATAATGCAGGTATCAAAAATAGATAGACTGCCCGTCTTTTATTTTTAGTTATTTTTGCAAACACGGTACAAATCATTCTGGGACACCCTGTATGACACATATCCTCACTTTGCTTCAGGGACATATATTTATGTCGTTCTTAATATCTATATTAAGAGCATTACCTTTAAGAGCGTTACCTTTTTAAGAGCATTTCTGCGTTTGCTGAGTGTAATAATTTCAACGTACTGTTCTGTAAGTGTTGACAATATAATAAGACAAAATGGGTGAGTATTGAGTCAGTAACACTAATCGGTAAACGAGTTGCTGTGATATTTGTAGCAGACAGATATTTGGAATGCTTATAAAGTCCGACGTCCAAAGATTTGTTTCTGCCATATAATTCGTCGCTGTTTTGGCATACTGTCGTATGACGATTTTTGGGCAAAATGAGTTATATAAACTTTCAAAATCTATGAATGAAACATTATATATTCACAAAGTTTTGAAACCTAAATGTAATTAGTTAATGAGATATGGCACTAATTAGTATGATACGACATGGTTTTTTATGACCCCCCTAAATCTTCGTTCTGTGTTTTGGCATACAGTCGTATCATAGTCGTATCATGATACGTCGCCATGGCTTCCTATTGTTTTGACATACTGTCGTATCACATGGCGTATCATATATTAATACATAGGTTGTCACATTGTGCATATTTTGGCATACTTTCGTATGAGTTTGCAGATTAATTACTTCTAATTAGTGAATGAATAAAAAGTTTCTATTATGTTGAGAACAAAGACAGATATATTGTTGATTATATTCTTTGATAATAATAAACATATTTTACTTTGGTGCTCTCCAGTGGGTCTTCAAAAATTGGAAAAACTTTAAATGCGCTTTTCTCAAAACGGCATTTTTCGTCATACGACAGTTTGCCAAAACAGCGACGAATTATTTTTTAATCAGGGATCATTCTGCTGCACTGTATTCTGTATCGTGTATGTTTCAAGGCCCAAACTAATTGTTGCTATTGTAAGGGATTGATTTACATTGAAAGAACTTAAAACAATCTGTCTTCGTTCAATTTAAATTAATTTGGTAACTTAAAACAAGTTATAACGCATTATCTTAAATGTCATTCGATTTCCTCTTGAACTTTAATCATGTTAATAAAATGGAATGAAATATAAAGATGCTAAATATATAAGCAGGTTATATTGTTTAAAAGGTTCAGTCAATATACCATGAATACTCAGGCCCAATCAAATGGGGCCCTAATTTCAGGCTTGTAATAACCATATTAGGAAATATTCATAAGTAAGTTTATATTACTCGGACAGACTTGCAATCGCTGTCACCCAAATACAAGATAATCACAGTGTCGACACAACTGTGTTAATTATAGGCATCAATGCAGCATCGAATGTACACATGGTTGCATTTTTATTTCCGTCTCCCGTAATTCAATCCCAAAATTTGGATTATTTTACTGTAAAGAAGCCTACGGGGTACGGGATCAATAAACGTTGCATCAGTTAATAAGACGATTAAAAATGAAACCAAGAATGGAGAATTTTTTAGATTATGAAACGATTACCCCCGAGCGGACATACATCCTCATCTTTAAAAGCATATTTACACATTTCATAAAAAATATAAGATTGCCTATGGCTCTGCCGTGTCACGTGACATATATTTCTCACCGTAGGCAAATCGTCTGCTATGATAAATTACGTTGGCACTCGGCAACATTTGGTTTCACCGAGATATCACTTGCACTACGTGTAAATTAAGTAATTGGGTATAAAGTCCAACATCACATGGGGAACCAGGGAAAGCGTTAATTTTCACAGACGTTATTTAGTGGCGGCAATCACGAGTAATCAATCCGATTACTTTCAAACAGTTTGTTAATTAAATGAGTCTTTTATAATTCCTCCAAGCGATTTATAAAGAGACGCTTCCTTTCTTTTGGTTTTACGTATACAAATCACAGAGAATTTAATATATGAATACAAAACCCACCCAAGTCCATACTTTGGCCAAATTGAGTTAAGCATGGGAAAGTGTTGCTATACATAGGCCTGTCATATGTATGAAAGAACAACTCAAATTCATCCTCTGTGTCTATTGAGCATTTGAAAAATAGTATGTATGAAAGAATCAACCCAAGTCCATGATTTGAGTCTTGTAACACATTGATTGAAATCCAGTATGTATAAAAGTCCACTTGTAACACATTCATTGCTGGAGAGTGACTTTTGAAAAAAATGGGTTTAATCAAGGAAAGTGTGTGGTTTATATTACATGGCAGAATGCTTATCAACATTATACATAACTGTGTGCTTTATTTTGTATTATCTTACTAGTGGTAATCTCATTCCAACATTATTGTCTTAGTATATGATTCAAAAACCACCCAAGTCCAGAATTTAAAATGAACCCCACGAAGTCCCTGAAATGCTAATCGTCATACCTAATACAGTTTAACCCACCCATTTGCACGTACAACTTACCATATTGACCAGGTAAATCTAACTGAAGGAATTCAAATGATACACAGGTTTTTTTCTCAAAATCAGTTCCCATGGACTTGGGTGGGTTTTGGATTCATGTATTCAATTGTTCGCATCATTTGGACTGTGATCAGTTATTGTATCGTCTTATAAAACAATTAAATGATACAAAACACCAACAATTTAACCCAACGATATATATTTCATTGTAAAAACCGTGCAAGACTTTGGAAATACAAACAGTTCATTTGCTAGTGAATTGATTCGCAAATGGAACAGTTGTCAATATTTATGTTTAATCTTGTTTTTGTTATACAAAAAACTATCGCATTCTCATCTTTTCTTTTTCTTTTTTCTTAAGTGATTAGTTATTTTACACGAATTGGAAGACTTCTGACAGTAGGTTAAAACCAACTGTGGTTAACTGCCGAATCAGTGATTAACTTAATCAGAAATAACCTTTTTTGCAATTTTGTAAGACAGATATATGTATTAACGTATTTTGCCAGTGATAGGAGCAACAGTTAATGGCATTTTCGTCGATATCGGAGATTTGGAGATGTCTGTCCGTATGGACACTTACCATGCTTACAGCGACACGTTATGCAATAGTCTCAATTGAATTGAGCTACAGCAAACAGCACTGCAAACACACAGCAAACAATCAGTGAAGCAAATTAGTTATAGCTAGTAGTAACCGACTTCAGCCGGAACGTAGGTTTCTTTCCCGGTTTCTTTACATAATGTTTCTCTTACTCTTTCGAAGATACTCTCCAACGCCCTAAGTGGGGTCAAACAAAAAGGAAGTCATCGCCCCCCCCCTCGCTTTTTGCTCCTACCTCTCTATTTCAATCTGATTAAAGTATATTCAGAGAACATCCTAGAGCACTTGTGTATCACTTGTCCTTGTGAGTCTGATACAAACAGTTTAGAGAATATAGAGACATTGGCGATTTATTTATAAGATACAGGGTGAGTCAAAAAAAGTGCAATAGAACAAAGAATCGATATTTATGTAAGAACCAAGTTGAACTTTCCCATTATTGAACGTTTCTACAAATACCACACTCAAAAGTCACCTTCTGTGAAAAAATGAAGTGATAGGCTTCTACCGTTTAATTTTTATGAGTCCTTTTGCTGCGATACCCAATTTCTTTATTTGTCCACGAGGTACCATGTATTTTGAATGGGAGCACATAATGCACGATAAATGCACCAGCTCTGACACTGACTTTAACTTAAATAAGGTTGATTTTTGCGTTATTTGTATTTCTTTTTTTCTGTTCAAACAAGCTTTCTAACATTACTTTAAGTCCTTCATACCTCACTCGACTCCAACTCCTTTTATTTAATCCCAATATGGCCAACTTACATGGATATTTTGTAATTCACTCCACTTCAATTTGCGCGCATTTCATTTCGACATTTGAAAAACCCGCCTACAAATTTATATGGTTTTGATAGAGAATAAACATCTGTAAAATGAAGGGAAAATGAAATTAATAACACATAATGTTTCTTCTCCTTAAACAAGACCAAGGGCAATAACACTTTGGGTGCTCCATTTTATTTCAATGCCAATGATTGTTCCAAATCTACATACACAGAGTGGGCTGACATTCAAATTATAGATGTCTCTTGGATAAACATTAAAATTGGGTATCGCTATAAAATGTGTCATAAAAACAAAACGGTAAATGCTAATTCCTTGACTTTTTCACACAAGATCACTAATGGATATGCTATTTATAAAATGTTTTAAAACCTAAAAGGTTCAACTTGGTTCTTAAATAAAAATGGATTCTTTTCTCTATTGCACTTTTTTTGACTCACCCTGTATTTTAAACCCTGAATACACCGTCTTCATTGACAAAGGGAAGTAACAAATGAACCTTGCATGTTGAGCCACAGCCTTATAAAAGGTGATAGGCAGAAAAAATAATGTTAAAGCTGAATCTGCTGTAGCGTACTAGGATTATCTTGCCATTTGTATTTCACTTTAGAAAAGCTTCAGAATTTGAACGTTGTTTTCCAAACTATCACGAACCTATTTCAAGAACCACTTGGCCAATACTATTATTGTATAGTAGTGTTTGAAGACAGTGAATGCAATTTCTTGCATATGGTGGGGGTTACAACTTATTCAAAATGCTATCGGCGGGCATGAGATATTGATCCTCTCTGCATTGATGTCTGGTCTGGATTGCTAAGAGCGTTTTTATCGTAGCGGCTGAGGGTTTCGAAGACACTCATATGGCAGGAATACATTTTTGCTACAAGTAAGAGAGTGTATTAACCAAAATTTGATAAACACGAATATGTAGCTAAATTTATATTGACAAACCGTCAACATCAATGCTTATCAAATCTGTACCAAATCTATATTCAAGCTATTTAATAAAGCAACAAAGTGAGGACACAATGGGAGAAAGAAAATACATGTATTAGAGTTGCGTTTTGGGTCATCCTTGTAGCTGATTCTGTTACTTTTAAAGACATTTAAAACCCCATGCATACAAAGACTGGTAAGATTTATCGCCTATGAGGCTATGAACATTGGTAAACATGATTAATATTTGTGCGGCTAACACGTTAAAAGGTCTCCTGTCGTAAACACAATTTGCATCCCGAGGAAGATATACATGTAAAAGGCTAGCAACTGTTAGCTAAGATGTTTCCAACCCCAACCCTTAAGAAATATCATTTACTTATTACTATATTTTAGCTTTTTCCCAATCTTTAAATGGATATTGCGAAGTGTTTTTATCCTTTATCCATTGTGAGCAAACCATGGATGAGAAAACGGAAAGATGACATCGTCGTCTAGGGACATCCACTTGGGTAAGATTATTAAGAAACTGAGACAGATGGGAAAATAATGCTGGAGGATGGATGGTTTCACACGACAATAAACAAGATAGAGGCAGAAGTATTTGGGCGAAAACTAGGGACAAAAATACTCTCAAACTTTATATTTATTTTGGGGAAATGAATGTAAGTTAACAGCCCTAAGCTTCTTTCAAAGTAAAGATTAAACGCTTGAATAACGTGTTGATATCCCGGTTGATATGCAGACACCTGCGTGCTATAGATATGATGGTCAACAATTCATTGGGCGCGTTTTTCTCGGTTCTCTGACTAAACACGAAGTTCTAACGTTGTTATCAATATTCTATGGATCATCTTACATAAAGAGCATTGCAGACATCCGAAGCAGAATATTGATAACACAGTTAGAACTTGACACTGTTTGACCGTAAACCAATTTAGAGTTAGTTTACCCTGGAAAGGCATTGATAAAGGCTAAAGTATGCTTACATTCTGTTGCGGTGGGAATCCGATTCATTTGTCGTTAGAAAGCTTTGTCACAATAGTGGAAGTAATGAGGACAAATAGTCAAAAGTTCAATTTTTAAAATTAGGTTTGAAGGCTCTAGGAAGATATATGGACGAAAAGCAGTTAATATAAGCTTGATAAGTTTGCCGCTTTCATCTGTTTAGATGCAGTTATAAACCTCGTAAATATCGCAATCATGATCAAAATATCTCACTTGTTTTCTTCGTAAGAGGGATGTAATTTTCTTCGGAAAGGGGATCAATTGCAATTTTTATGACCCCCTCCCATATCGGGTTGACAATTTTAGGACCCCCCCCCCCTTCCGTCTACACTCAGATTCAGACAAATAATTCATTGTTTGAACTAAGGCGCGGAGCGCATAAAAACCTTTGATTGTGAGTGTAAAGAACGCGCGCGGAAAGCACAAACATTTTGCATTATGCAATTTTATTTTATCATTTCATAAGTTAGAAGAATGCGCGCGTAGCGCGCAACACTTTTAAGTCACTAGCCCTTAATAGTTTTATAATCACTTTTTTTGGTGTTCAAATATATGACCCTCCCCCCCCTGTATATTCATGACCCCTCCCATTCCGAAGAAAATGACAGCCCCCTAAATGGTAACATGGTGTGTTGTTCTGTGCTATGTCGTTCTGTGCTAGTATTGCATGAACATTTCAGGCAATATTAAAGAAACAAGAATCTAATCAGTAAGAGAATGTGAGGAAAAATATATAATAGTGTGGAAATCTCCAAGGAACATGACTATTTATTAAAGTTGCTAAATCCAACTGCTGATAGTCTACAAGTATCAGCTTTTGTCACGTTTCTGTGTCTTTGATTTTTTTTAAATGCTAACCCAATTTTCAAGACAATGAGTTCACATTACACCATTGTGGCACTCAAGCGGAAGAATTGCAGAACGAAGCTCGTCACTCTTGAGCTCCTCTGACATGGTTCTAATAACATGGTTCTAATAACTTTAAGACTCTTGTAACGTGTTGGTAGCAGAAAAAGATTATCTTATATTTACTTGATAAATTCTTAGGTATAGGAAAAGTGGGTAATGGTGAATCCAACGGACGAGGACACAAAACACATCAAAGATCAATCAATTTTACAAGAGGTTACCTTGAATATGAACAACTGGAAAGAAAAAGAGCAATGGACACCAACTTGACGTGGTGAAATAAGTAAAATATAGACTAGACGGTACGCAGAGTGGGGACAAAAACATTAAAATGTAGGCATTAGAAGTAGGTAAAGTTCGATAGCAAAAATTTACCAGTTCCAAGGCACACAGAACTGCTAAATCTGTAGAAACAACATAAATTAATGGGAATACAAAAGTGCACTAGAACAAGTGATGAAAATCACTGCGCACATAAACAGATACGATAAATTGTTTAACATCAGAGAAATTATTGTAACTCTTAAAATATAGGCATGAAGTCCGATTCCTGGAGTAATGGAGGGCAGCTCCCCATATGTGCGACACCTTTTTCCTTCTTGCGCCCCCTGAGATATGCTGGGCATTGTAAGATTTTTAATAAATGTGCATCAATTGACTCTCAGACTGTAAATCATTTTAAAACATCTTTGAAAACTAACTTATTTACAAGTGCATACTCATGTACCATGTCTAGTGTTTCTCTATGTATCTTTGTAAAAAAAAACGCTTAGGACTTTGGTGTAAAGCTGTATATAATTATGGTTTGTTGTTGTTGTAGAAAAAGCAAAAGCCTTTAGACTGATATTTTAATATTTAGCAATACAAAGCAATCAAAATTAAGAACCCATGATGAAATTTGAACGAAACTTGGTTGCCCAGATTGAAGAGATAAACCAGAAAATAATACATTATGAACATCATAAGCAAACCAGAATTATAGAACAACAAAATTCGAAAAGATGAGCGTTCTATGAACCGGCTGTTTGTGCCGATACTCCTGATGGATATCTTAAACGGATAATTAAATTCTGATCATGTGGAATTTGTTACCAATGTGCCAATTTTATGGTCAACTTGGTGACTTTTTAGTCGCTGAAAAAGGCTTTTATTCTTTTGAATAAAATAAAAATTCATATTCTTGATTGCTAAGAAAGGACGTTCAATCGTGTTTCTCTTGATCTGCTCTTATCTACCACTCATCGAGGAGGAATACACGAATGTCCTGGTCCATTTTGCAACTGTGTATTGTAAACTTGATTTGCCCTCGCTGACTGGCCGGACGATGTCGGCAAAACAGGGCCGACCTTGTTCGATCTAAAACTAGGCAACATTGCTTGAAAACCAGTTCTAAATTTCTTATTTTTCGAAGCATATATGAAGGGATTACCACACGAGTTACAAAAGGCAAGTAATACCAGCGTTCTGTACACAGGACCATAAAGGAAATTAGTTGGAAGTGCACCTATATTGTATAAAAAATAACACACTTGGTCCGGAGTCCAGCAGAGGGTGAACGATATCACTACAATGGCTAACATTTCGATGACTTTCTTACGAGTCCGGAGAAGTGAAAATGCTGGGCCATCACGTGATTCATTTCGCGCCAATAAATTCTTTGCTTGTGATTTGAGTTCTTGAGCTGTAGCTATATTGGCGCTTATCATTATGATTAGTGGAATAGCAAATTCAATAAGAAAAATCCCTGCGCCTTGGACTATTTGGAAGGATTGTTCTAGATATCGTATTCTACAAATTCCATTGTCATTTACACCAAGGTAAAAACTGTTTGTGTTTAGTAAGACAGCAACGAACCACACGCCGGATATGACGTAGTATGTTCTCTTTTGAGTAAAAAACAATACGATATTTTAAGGGGTATGCGACAGCTAAAAATCTCTCCCCAGAAAGTGTTGTAAGTAGAAATACAGCACGCCCGTTTGGGCGCCAATAAAAGGCGATAATAAAGTTTTGCCAGTTCGTGTGTTGTTTATTTGTTTACTCCAATTATGACCTTTGACCGCACACCGCGAAGTTTGACCTACTTTCCTTCGTCAAATTTCTGAATTGAATGGCCCATGTACACCCCAAACAAAGGCAGAAATTGAGAAAAATAAAAGAGCAAATGCAAATTTGAGTCCCTATTATTGTTTCTTATGTATGTCTGTCTCTAATTTGTGTGTACAGAAATCGTGTTCTTTTTATACGAAATCAGAAATTTAATCAGAATACGTGCAGTGAAAGTGTACTGTTTCAATGCCGATCGCCGAGTTTCCGAAGCACGAAAATAGGAGTATAATTTTAAAGATTTAACACTGAAAACCAGTTTCCCGCACTTATCCCTTTTAAAGTTACTCAAATAACACTCCAATCTATCAAAAAATGTAATAAAAGTAAACAGGCCACTTCTCTTTTCTGAAAAACTGCCATGATTTCCGACCAAATTTCATGTATCGCGAATGTACACAATGCATAGAAGCAGCGTATACCGCGGTATACAGCGGTACGACTGCACAAAACATGGCTGATTTCACCGGCTGCTGTGCGCTCTGATACTCGCTCACGAATTCGGTTATTTTGGCAGTTTTTTCTTCAACATGGATTTTGAATATCACCAGGAAGCCCTGGATAAATTGTGTAGAACATGTGGGGAACGCTTACTAAAAAAGGAGAAGCACCGACAGGGTACAAGAAGCCAAATCTTAAATTCCTGTACCCCAAAGAGGTAGATGTGATCTGGGGTGTTAACATTTGGCAGGATGATCCTGATATTCACCCAAAGAAAATCTGTCATAGATGCCAGAGGATCATCAGACATTATCATGAGGGTAAAGAACGGCCTAGGACATCACAAATTTCCTGGGTTAAACACTCAAGATGGGGTCAATCGTGTTCAACATGTAACATGTACAAGCATCAAGGGCGAGGAGGCCAGCAAAAGAAAACGGCACCGTCATGCAAGTCGAAACAACCAGAAGCTTCATCAGAGCTACCATTCCGGCTAGGATCAACAAACATATTTCAGCACCTTCAACTGGCATCCACCAATTCATCTCCTACATTACCGGACCTGCAAATTCTACATCATTCAAACACTGAAAACTTGTTTGTCTGTGCTATTTGTTTGTCCATGATCTCGTCTGGTGTAACAACTTCATGTGATCATAATTTTTGCTCGTCCTGTCTGTCCCATTATTTTCAGTTTCATGAATCGTCTTCTGTACCTTGTCCGGTTTGTTTACAGTCAGTCCATTATTGTGATGTCAAGTCCAGCCCTCATATGTTAAATGTTTTGATACCTAATTTACTGGTATCATGTTGTCAATGCGGAGAAGTAGGCGTCTTTCGCCAAATGGCTGGGCACAAATGTGCTGCAAAACAGACAATAATAACATGTCCCTGCAGCTCTTGCACACAAACATCACCAGACCAACATGTACAGCAGACTGCCAGTGCCAATTCACAATCACACGTTCAAAACCCCATCAAAATGGCTTGTACTATCTTAATGGAAGCAGCAAAACAGCATGACAAACAGGCAAACATACCTGAACAGATTGAAAAGGTGACTGACAGATGGACCTGGCTGAAGCTAAAGAAAGATCAAAACAAAATGGCTTTCATCAAAACAGCAGGGATGGTACGTTTTTCTTCTTTACTTTTTTAAAACTTTATTATAACAGATTCGTTCCATTAAGAGCCCATGCCCCATTAAGCGCCCACCTAATATGTTTGTTAAGCTCCCAAAATCACCAGCACATGACTATGCACATTTTTGTACATATACCTGGACCAGATGCAACTATAGATATCCAAAGAACTACATTCGTGTGGATAACTTTGCAGTAAATGGTCCCAATATATCCCGTACCTACGTCGACTATAGTTGGAAGAGGGATGATTGCAACTGATGTCATTAGGTCAGCTATTGCCAGATGCAGTATAAAAGTTCCGGTTTTGTTGCGCATTTCTTTTCTACGTACGTAGACAGCGATGACGAGGGCGTTGCCCATAATTCCTATAATCGCCAACACAAGTTGTAGAGAAGTATTCCAATTCCACACTACATTGTTCCATGTATGGATGGGCCTTTCTGATACATCGGAGTCGTTGTCCATTCTTGAGTCTTAAGTGTGAAGATAATCTTGCTGCATTTTACTTCGATACCTTGTTTCTGAAATGACAAAAGAAGAGAAAAGAAGCATTAGAATCACGGGAAGAAATGGAAAATTACCAAGCCACTTTAATGGAAAATTACCAAGCCGCTCAAAACAAATACCGTATCAGAACCAGGATTCACATTCATAACTTACTATTTTAATAGTGGGAATGTTGGCAGATATAAAAGTGCGCGCAGATTATATCAGGCGTAATATATATAGTTTCCTAAATTCGGACGAATATTATTATCTTGTCTCAGTCGAAATAACTATTGGCAGATCTAGGACACGTAATGCACTATTCATGGTTGTTTGATGTGATCATTTATTAATTTTCTAACAACACATATAATTTTCAATTCTAGACCTGGACACTATCAATAGCTATTGTTTTAACATACACACACATTTTGTATCTTTATTTAAAACAGATTTTCCATTCTTCATCAACATTTTCATCTTTATCTGCCTTTTTGTGGTAATTTTTATTCTATGAATTGTACATTTGTGTGAAAATTGATTGCGCTATTTACATATATTTTAAGTTTAATTTAGCCCAATAATATGAGTTATTCCTTTCATTTCATGATAACTTTCATTTAGAAGATTTCCTTGCTATTTGTTACTCATTTGTCTGATGTTTTAATGTCATTATACATGTGTCTACCCCTTGTAAAGGTTCAAACAAGTTTTAAGATAAATAGCGCCACCAGTGTTCAACTTTGAAAAATTAATACAGTTCTACACACCATTAAACAACCGTGAATTATAACTTAAATAACACTGGAATAATGCTTTCATCTTGGGTCCGTATTCTTTATCTGTTCTTTATCGATTTTGAATACATCATTTCAGCTATTAGCTATCATCTTTATGAGTACACGAGTTCGTTTCCTATAGGACCAATTTACATCCTTGATCTGATATAAAAGACATTAATCCTGTTTTTCTGGGTCACAAATATATGTGTTATATAAAACAAAATAGGGCACTACGACAACCCTACAAGGCCCCGCCACTTTATAGGGGGGAAGCTCTATAGTCCGACGGTTCTTTATTCCGACGGTTCTTTAGTCCGAAGGTTCTTTAATCCGACGGTTCTTTATTACGATGGTTCTTTATTCCGATGGTTCTTTATTTCGAAGGTTCTATAGTCCGAATTTTGAAAACGGTTCTTTAGTCCGAATATGAAAATAGGTTCTATAGTCCGAATTTTAAAAAGGGTTCTATAGTCCGAATATGGAACTAGGCTCTATAGTCCGAATTTAAAAAAAAGGTTCTATAGTCCGAAATTGCAAAAGGGTTCTATAGTCCGAAACGGATACCGTGTTCTTTAGTCCGAATTGGTAAACAGATTCTATAGTCCGAATTTTATTTTCATCACTTGTTTCAGTGTCAAATCATCATTCATTTATTTATTCTTGATTTCGTTCGATATTTTTTTCATTAGCTCTTTCTTAAAATCCCTTTCTCATTTTTGTTTGTTCTATATTCCTATATTCAAATTTCTTTCGTCCTATCTTTATTATATTCTTTCTTTCTTCTCCTTGTTCTTTCTTAATGTTCATCATTTTGTTCATCATCTTTGTATTCATTGTTCTTTCATTTGGACTTCCTTTTACTTTAGTCTTTATTCAGTTGTTTCATTTGTTCTTTCATTTATTTTCTTTCATTGTCTTTCCTTCTTTTGTTCTAGTTTAATTGTGTGTGTGTGTTTTTTTTTGTTTTTTTGTACTTCTTCAGGTTTCTTTATATTTTCGTTCCATTCATTATTTTTCTTTTCGTTTCTGATGGTGTAAAATATGTCAACATTTTTGGAGCAAATATCGTATTTTTAGGATCTTTGTTTACAGTAAGTTGGGGATATCAGGCGCGAACGCAGGATTAGTTTTTGATGACGGGGGGGGGGGGAAGTTACGTCATCCCGTTTACCATAAACTCTGTTATTATCTAGTTAGAGGGCGCAGTAAATGTTAATGTTATAAAAAATTCGGACTATAGAGCCTTTTTACTGATTCGGACTAAAGAACACGGTATCCGTTTCGGACTATAGAACCCTTTTGCAATTTCGGACTATAGAACCCTTTTTTAAATTCGGACTATAGAGCCTATTTTCATATTCGGACCAGAGAACCGTTTTTAAAATTCCGATTAAAGAACCTCTTTTAATATTCGGACTAGAGAACCGTTTTTAAAATTCGAACTATAGAACCTTCGAGATAAAGATCCGTCGGAATAAAGAACCTCTTTTAATTTTTTTTCTGACTAGAGAACCTCTTTTAAAATTCGGACTAGCGAATGCTATGAACACATGTTCGGACTAGCGAACCTTCGGACTAAAGAACCTTCGGATTATAGAAGCGTCGGATTATAGAGCAGTCCCCCTTTATAGAAGGGTCTCCAACTTGTTACATCACGTTTCAAGAGGTAATTTGACATCTAGAATAACATGTACCTAATATAGGTTGCGGACTTAAAAGTCAGTTCGACTTAGTTGAGCCGATTTCAGTATCAATGCTCTCGCATGGAGTCTTATATTTCTATATAATTCTCTTATTAGTAATCCATTGCCAGACCTTAAGACAATATCACGACCTGAAATTAGCAATATCTAGCAATATTGATATGCAATTTTCTTATTATGGTGCAAAGAGAAGAGCGCGGTTATTTTATGACCTTTGTAATCTACATTAGATACTTTATGAAACAGACAGGTATGGGTGATGAACATTCCCCCATTATGTCGCTACGACTTCATATCAAAATATCTGGTCATTTACAAAAGTATAAGGCAAAATTGGTTTTCAGTGAAAATTTAGACGAATATCACTTAATTTTCACAACATTTTCTACTGAATATGGAATGTATATTTGAACTACCATTTTTTCTATTCTATTTGGCCGGAATATTCATAAATGGCTGTGTCGCACTTCATGCATAACTAATTAGTCTGTGCTCAAAACTTTAAAAGACGGGAATTGAACAAGTACGTTTTTGGATTATACCAAAATTCTTTTCGGATTTGAAGATTGCTTGGTATCCTAACATTTCATTTGGATAATTTTTTTTAAAGTTGACTCCAAGCAGAAATACGTTTGTAGTTCTAGTTATTGGTATAGGGCAAATTTCTCTAGCAAGACTTCCTTTGAAACAGTGTCATAGAGTTACGTTGATGTTCGAATTCCTTGAACTTGTGGGTAAAAAATAAGAGAAGAAACTCTATTATATTTAAAACTAAGAAAATTAAATTAAATGTTCAAATTAGGAGATTATTAGCCACTATCCCAAGAACAAAGTGTACAGATTTTGCTGCACTCATGCTGCACTACGACATTGCTTATTTATAGGCATTTAATAAAAACAAATTGACAAGGGAAACCCTATAAGAGAATCGTTAGTCCTCTCTCTGCGCGGAGCATCGGGTGTCGAGTTAAAGGAGCGAATGTTACAAACATTTATACAAATCTTTCCGGTTTTTGGTTTTGACCAGCTTTGACATTTATACACGAATACTAGTGTTGACGTTGATCTTAGACATTCTTTAAGTATCGTCAAAGGAATAATTCTTGTATTTCAATTCATGATCTGATGATACAAAGAAAGTATTACATTATGTACTGTCTGCACATCACGGACCTGCATCTCCGAAGTAGGTTACTGTCGTTTCATATTAATGTAGAACAGGATGCGAGAATCCAGCAGACCCAATTAAAGATGTATTATTGTTACATTGCACAGGAAATTGTGTATACCTCATATATCTCTTATTATAAATCTATCCAATACCGCTAACGTTTTCACTCAATAGGAATTTTTTTTAAATAAAAGTGCTGTGCTCAAGAATGATTTCCATTTTTGGTTAATGATCTGTGTTTGAAATCCAATTGATTGCATACCTATCAAACATCGCTATAATTGTATTAGGAATCATTACAAGTAATAATTGCGGGCAACCTTTTCATAGGCTACTAAGTTTTTATTACAAATGCGTGTTTGATAATTAACCTTTTTTGTTAGTATCAACACATTAAAGGTATAAAGACGAAGCTGTTCAAATTTTGCTGCTACGTTAATCATTGACAGGTGGCACAAATAATCGCTATCTTCCTCTCTGTTTTTTCCTTCCTCTCTTGTTTTTTCCTTGCTTGTCTGCAATGATACACACAGAGCATAAAGTAGTAGGAGCACAAAGCGTCTAGTATCCGTTGAGCAAGTACTATTACTGAAATGATGAGCTTCGTGAAACAGGATTCCTTTTCCTCAACCAGTGAGATGTATAACCGTGTTTCAGCATAGAACATGACGTCATATGTAAAGTTTCTATGCGAGCAAATGGCGCAAGCTCACGATGAATCTACCTGTTGAACATCTAAACTGGCCTCAAAAAGAAACTTATAATTTTTCACAAGGTCATATCTTAAAATCCTATCCATAAAAATGAACAAAAATTGCAGCTTCCTGGACCACATTCACAGCCCAATAATTGGCACCCAACACAAGAAATCTGTGAGTAAATGAAATAGTGTGGAACAAGGCCTGTTTCAGAAGCAGTCCCGTTTCACACTATTCCACCTACTCTTTGGAAATAATCACCTGTGTAAGGATCTTGTGCGCATTCTCTCATATTTCTTTTATTGAGTTCCAATTATTCGCATGTGAATGTGGTCCCGGTAGCTGTTCCGTGTCAGTGCATTTTACTGTTGTGTCAGTTTGACAACTGCTTGGTTACTGACATGTGTTTAGAGTAGAGTATTGAAGTAATCCTGTGTGTTTCATTTTGAGGCCAGTTTATGCCAGCCTAATGATGAGTAATGTCCCGTTGTGTTGGCTTGCTTACTTGGTCATGTCATGGCTGTATATGGTCGAGTTTACTCGCAGCCCTTTTCGTATTCGTAGAGCTTGCTCCGGTTCTGCGTAAATTAAACATTGTTCAGAAGTCATAAAATTCATAAAGTTATCAGCATGAGAAAAAGAATGCGTTTGAATGAGTAGACAGTTCCGCGTCCACGGAAACTGTAATTCGATCACCTAATAAAACTAAAAGCGTTTTCTTTTCCTGACGATTGGTGCCCACGGAAAGGGGTCTTTTTGCTCTAATTGGTGCCCACGGAGAATGTTTTAGTTGCTTGAATTGGTTTTTACGGAGAGTGGCTCTTTTGCTACGCCTATATTGTTAATAATAAACATCTCAAAAAAGTAACTAACCCCCTTAAATAATGACCATTATTCAAAAAGGGTGATTGTATTACAAATCTGTAAAATGCGTTGGAAGCAGAATTTAGTTCTGCACATTTTGACACCTCATTTGCAGCATTTGACTAAATACTGACGTCACAGCGTACATTTAAATCAATGTAACCCAAAATTTGAAAGTTGCAGTAAATTGTATTGATTTTGTAATGGAAGGAAATCTGTGTAATGATATCTGAGTGTTTTTGTATTGTAAAAATTTGTATATAAGGGCAACTTTCAAATCTGGACCTCACTACATTAAATTGACCGGTGTTTTATTGTTTTCTGGGCTATCGTATCAAATGAGGTGTCAAAATTTTTGAGATATTTATTATATGATAAGATGAATGCATTTTGTAGATATTGTGGACGGAAAGCCAAGTACAGAAAAACATACATTATTAGCAAGACGTGATCAAAGGCTGAAGTGTCACCACTGGTATATGAAGCTATTATAGTAAATAACACAACAATCACCAGTTTGTCAGGTATCTCAATACATAATTTAAGTATAGTATGATGGTAACGTAAAGTAATATTGAAACACGAGGAAGTTTTTTTCAAGTGTATTGCAAACATAAATTTTTTACTTCATGTTTTATTACTAAAAAAGAAAAGGCGCAATGATTTATTTACTACAAACATTGAGGAATTTAAATTGTGCAATTCCAAGATTCCAAAAATAACAAACTCGCCCACCATGTTGTACGTATTGGTTTATTATAAACAATTTATAATTCATTATAGGAGATAAACATGACGAAATTTATGATGTTCATTTTAAAGCTGAAGACAGTCGTAAACGTTTGTAAACCCTGCAGACAAGGCAAAACCCAGAACAATTGGATTAAAATGAATTACGTTGCGGTTCCCCAATTTCCCGTCCTTATTAATTTCCCATTTCACCTGAATAAATGCATAGTTATACCTTCGGTATTAGACGGTGCCAGATCTAAAAAGTTCCCCTCCCTATGGAGTTCCTCAGACCAAAGCATATTCTCAGATTAATTTCAACACAAAGAAATATCTTACTTAAGAACACTTGAACTAATAATACTTTACTAATACTAATAATATACTCTTTCGAATACACTTTTCGTTTCAAGGGGGTTGTAACAAGCAATCGAACTGTTTTAAAACTGGTTCGAATTTTATAACTTTTCTGAACAAAACTTGTACGAAATGGATACAGAAGTAATCAATGGTAGTTCGTCATTTCTAACTGCAAAGAGAACATGAAGAAAGTAATTTTTGAATTCGTAAAATAGAACGTGGATAATGTTGAAAGAACATTTAAATTACATTTACTGCTTAACATGCACAAGGTTGCGTCTATAATACATACGGAATATAAATTGGAAGGTCGGTTCAACGTTATATGTTCAATATAATCTGTTTTGTAACATGGTAAGTATGTATATCTGATTTGAATGTCTTCTAGTTCCATGTCGTACCTTGTAATGTAAGCTTCACTTATTGAATTTAGATTGATTTCATCTGACAATTCGGGCGTTATTCTCTTATCATTGGAATGTTTGGTGAATGAAATGACTTACGAATTCAAGATCTAAGTAAATCATGTTGGTGGTATATCATGTCATCCACAATGGATTGATACAATTTGTCATCCAAAATTCGTATTCCATCGAATGATTGACAATATTCATTTATATTCAATATTGCCTTAAGATTAGGAATTACAGTCACTTGAGATATGATATTGTTTCTATTTTCTATATCAGACGTTTTGTTTTTCGGCTTGCTTCCTTATTTGTTTCTTCTTTTGCTATATCCTTGGTTTTAATTTCTACATTTTTGGAAATGAGTGGGCGATGTATGGTTTGCCCTTTTCGAGTCGTTGAATTTAACCAATGACGTTATATGGATATTCTTCTTTTCCCTTTTCACTTCATTTTTCCGTTATACAAGTCTGGTATCATCCAATTGATTTTAGAACAGCTTCATCTATGTATACCTAAGATGGAGAGCATACTAAAAGACATTCATATCATGTCAAATATTTCATGGATACGTGAATATAGATTTGGTGTGCCAGTTCAGGTCACCAAAACAGAGAGGTTGTTGCTGTGTTTGAGTATGTCGGTTTAAACCAGGTCACCAAGCAAGATAATTACGTCACTATAAAGTTAACTTAACATTCAAATCCATACAAACAAAATTTTCTGTAACTCGATCAGTTTCTCATCTCTAAAGAGTTTTTTGTTCGAGCTCGTCAGCATTAGACCTTTACATGGATTCGTGCCGAAAATTAGTTATTGGAAATTTAATCAATGAACGCAGATACAACGCTTTTTGAAATACGATTAGACAAAACACCAAACCGAACAGGAGACTTTATTAAATTGGTGGGGTTGTTTCTTTCAATATTACATGTCCTCTTTTTTTTGTCTCAGCATGTTGTAATTCACAATCACGCGGTACTTTGGTCGATAGTTAAATCTGATCTTCTTTAATAAAGCACTTCATGTTTCTTACTTCATTTCTTCTCTGTTATTAGGTCTATGGGAGGGAAGGTACAGAGTAAAGAAAGATGGAAGCATGGTTTCGTGCCTTTCTTTTAATACGTTGAATGGAAAACCCCAACTTTGAAGTTCGTTTGATTGACTGATTTGTATATTGAGTAACTAATTGTGAATACTCTCAATCATCTGGGAATCATACAATGAGAGAATAATTTCAATCTATTCAACTAAATTAATCCAAACGTACCTTGGAGCAACTAGCGTTGCGGTCAGTACCACTGACCTTCAGCTGGGTTGTCATCGGGACTCAAGGTGTTTAACATCACAACCCAGCTGAAGGTCAGTGGTATTGACCGCAACGTTCGTTGCTCCAAGGAACGTTTGGATTAATCTGGTTGAATAGATTGAATTTATTCTCTCATTATATTGTGTAACGTTTAAGAAATTGTAATGTATTTTATTGTATTGTTATTGTATTGTTCAGTTCAGTTCAGTTCTCTCCATATGGAGAGATTTTATTTCTCAGTATATATAGGCCTTCGGCCTTACAATACAATAAAGTACAGTACAATATATTTACCCATCACCAGGGGGCAAAAGAGTTTGCCTGATTTTATGAGCATTAAAAATAAATTTTGATAATGAAATTATAGTTTGTTGATTTCTAGACTGAAATAGAGTAATAAAATAATTGAAATTTGGAATACACTCTGGCAATAAGCGATTTCTTTCATTAGCATAAGCAGGACATTTTAATACAAAATGATACAAATCTTCAATTTCACCAGTGTGGCAGATTTTACAAATACGTAAATTTCGAGGAACCTTAAACCATATTCCACGAACATATTCTAACTCAAGAACACCCAATCTGGCTTTGGTCAGAAGTATTTTATGAAATGGTTTCTCCAGCCACAATAAATAGTCTTCCACCACTAGATTTTCTTTGATTTGAGTATAAAATGTAAGTGATGAATATGTACTTAATGCATTTCGCCAATTTTGTATATCAATATCTTTACATCTCTGTTTGAAAACATCAATAAAATAATTTACATTGTCAACACCTTGAGCAATCCATATTTCACCAAAACCGTAAGAGTACAGAATATTTTTGATCTTCATAGCCCAGCATTCTTTACCATTCTCTGCCTTTTTGTATTGAAACTCATAACTTTGTCTTAAAACCTGTTATTATCCAGTGATAAAATGTAAAACCAATACTTAATACAGTTAATAAGTGAATTTACCAACAGTGCATTTCTACCAAGTTCACCACGAATGGCACAGTGTGGGATAGATCTACATGATTTAGATACACCAAGAACATAACGACAAAACTTAATATGTACTCTTTCAATTATCATATTGTATTATGTTGTATTGTATTGTATTGTATTGTATTGTATTGTATTGTAGTGTATTGTATTGTGTTGTATTGTATTGTCAGAGAAGAGGAAGGATTGAGTAAATCCATAATACAGGAGCCAAAAAGGGTGTATAGCTTAATGGCAAAACTTTTCTGTGTTATCAGAGCGTTTTCTGGAGCGAGAATTGGAGATTAGAAAAAAGAACTGTCAATTTGTCGCACACATGGTTTCATTGTCAAGATATATAACTTTTTACCTGTTACCACGTTTGTTCACGAAATGAGACAATGGCCTGCTTTTTGTTAACCAGCATTCTTGAAAATGAGCAACATAATGATTGTTGACTTAACACGGTTTGGAAATAATTTCTTCATATTTTTGGTGTTATCTGTCGTTTACATATCCTTCCTAAAACACAAAAGTGCGACCCTCTCCAAACACCTAAATTAGCTAAAAATTTAGGACATGTTACAAAACTATATTTTCTAGAATTTCATAGAATAGTTTAAATGTAGCTTGTACCGTTTTTTTGTGGCATCCTTCAGAACGGAGCGGTCCGTTACCAATATAGCTCAATATTTTCGGTCAAATCTCCATTCAATTAACACGGGGAGTTGGCTAGCTATGAGCTAGCTATGCTTTGCCCTCACTCATATTCTACGAAAGTGCGACCCCTTCTGAACATCTAACCTAGCTGTAATTTTAGGTCATGTTAGAGAAATATATTTGCTAGAAGTTTGGAGAATAGTTTAAATATTGGCCAGTTATTTTTCACACAGTGATGTTAACTAGGCAAATGCAATATACTTCTAACATAGACTATTTGTAAAGGTCGCGCGTCAATGGTGAGAACACTGTGTATTGTGTATAGGAAAACGGACAGTAACTGCAGTATGTTTGAAACTATATGGCATTTCCACGGGTCGATTGTACTCGTGACTTCAGCTACATTCTTGTTTAAAGAATTGCTGTCGTTATATTTTACCTTCAAATTTGCCATACATACGAACTCCTGCCCTATATGACACGCATCCTCACTTTGCTTCAGGGACATTATCTATGTCATTCTTTTATTAAGGTTTATAGGGCTATGTTTATGACGTATATTAAAGACAAAATGGGTGAAAACAGTATTGAGGCAGTAACACTAATCGGTAAAAGAGTTGCTGTATATTTATAGCATAAATTCTTTTGTTAATTTTGATGTTTTTTATGATGTGCTTAATAAAGAATGATTAAATAATATGGAATGCTTCCAACGTCTAATTATTCTTATTCCAACTTATTCTTATTCCGTCTTATTCCAACGAATAAAGTCCAACGTCCGAAGATTTTTTTCTGTTTATACAATTTTTACAGTATTTATTTGTTTTTAAAATCAGTTATCATTATGCTGCACTGTATTCTGTATCGTGTATGTTTGAGGCACAGACTGATTGAAACTTGAAACAATCTGTCTTCGTTCAAGTTTGATTAATTTTGGCATCTTAAAACCAGTTATAACCTGTTATCTTAAATGCCATTCGATTCCCTATTGAACTTTAATCATGTTAATAAATGGAATGAAATATAAAGATGCTGAACATAAGCATGTTTTGTTGTTTAGAAGGTTTAGTCAATATACCATGAATACTCAGGCCCAAGCAATTGGGCCCTAATTTCAGGCTTGTAATAACCATATTGGGAAATATTCATAATTGAGTTTATTGAGTTTGCAAACTCGGACAAACTTGCAATCGCTGTCACCTAAATACAAGATTATCACAGTGTCACCACAACTGTGATAATTATAGGCATCAATGCAGCATTGAATGTACACATGGTTGCATTTTTATTCCCATCTCTCGAAATTCAATCCCAAAATTTGGATATACATGTATTTTACTGTAAAGAAGCCTACGGGATCAATAAACGTTGGATCAGTTCATAGGACGATTAAAAATGAAACCAAGAATGGAGAATTTTTTAGATTATGAAACGATTACCCCCGAGCGGACATACATCCTCATCTTTAAAAGCATATTTACACATTTCATAAAAAGAAAACACACTTCTATTTTATTAACACTTCCTTTGCTTTTCTTGAATATTTAATATTGCCCATGGTGGTATCGTGTCACGTGACATATATTTCTCACCGTAGGCAAGTCGGATGCTGCGATAAATTACTCTGGCACTCGGTATCTTTTGGTTTCACCGAGGAACTTGCACTGCGTGTGTAAATTAAGTAATTGCGTATAAAGTCCAACATCACATAGGGTACCATGGGAAGCGTTAATTTTCGCAGACGATATTAAGTGGCGGCAATCACAAGTAATCAATCCGATTTACTTTCAAACAAATGGTTAATTAAATGAATCTTTTATAATGCCTCCAAGCTCCAAGCGATTTATAGATAGACACTTCCTTTCTTTTTGTTTTAAAGTATACATATTACAGAGAATTGCACACATCATTTGGGTTGTGGTCCAAAGCGTTAAAAATTGTTTAATTACCGTGAGATTTATCATTATATAAGATAACTAAATAATACAAAAATACCGAAAATAATTTCATTGTAAAAACCGTTTAAGACTATGGAAATACAAACAGTTCATTCTCTAGTTATTGTGTTCGTAAATGGAACAGAATTGTCAATACTTATTTTAATGTTGTTTTCGTTATACTATCGTATTCTAATTTTCATTTTCTTTTTTCTTTCCAAAGTGATTAGTTATTTTAAACGAACGGGCAATTATATACCTGCTATCCGCAACTTTATTGCATTTTTGTACGAAGGATATATGTGACGTGTCATGTCAAAAGGAGACACTTTTGGGCAGGTTATCAATTATGGAGATTTTTACATATCTTTAATATAGAGATATTTTGCTCCACAATGCCGTTTTTCCCAATGTAATCGGACATTCCTAAGCGAAGATATTGAGTTTGTAAGTTATGGTATTATAAAATTGGAAATTGAGATATCGGCCTTTAAAAATATTATTGACAATGTTGAGAGTAGGAATTGCCTTGAAAAATGTCTCCAAAAATACAAGATGCTAGTTATATTCGGGTCTGAAACTATCAGACAATATTTTTAACATTAATAACATCACAAATTCGCAACAAACCCAAATTGTGAAAAAATCACCCGCGGGCAGATATTTGGCTATTTCTCCATTTACGATCCTGCCCAAAAGTGTCTCCTTTTGACATGACACGTCACATATGTGTTAACGTATTCTGCCAGTGATCAACAGTAAATGGTATTTTCGTCGATATCGGAGATTTGGAGGTTTCTGTCCGGTTGGACACTTACCATGCTTACAGCGACACGTAATGGAATAGTCTCAATTGAATAGCTCGAGTTAGAGCTACAGCAAACAGCACTGCAAACACACAGCAAACAATCAGTGAAGCAAATTAGTTATAGCTAGTAGTAACCGACTTCACGTAGGTTTATTTGCATAGTGTTTCTCTTACTCTTTCGAAGATACTCTCCAACGCCCTAAGTGGAGGTAAAACAAAGAGGAAGTCATCGCCCCCCTCGCTCTTTGCTCCTACCTCTCTATTTCAATCTGATTAAAGTATATTCTAGAGCACTTGTGTATCACTTGTCCTTGTGAGTTGATACAAACAGTTTGAAAGAATATAGAGACATTGGAGATTTATAAGATATTTTAAACCCTGAATACACCGTCTTCATTGACAAGGGGAAGTTACAAATGAACCTTGCATGTTGAGCCACAGCCTTATAAAAGGTGATAGGCAGAAAAAATAATGTTCAAGCTGAATCTGCTGTAGCATACTAGGATTATCTTGCCATTTGTATTTCACTTTAAAAAAGCTTCAGAATTTGAACGTTGTTTTCCAAACTATCACGAACCTATTTCAAGAACCACTTGGCCAATACTATTATTAGTACAAGAAATGCATTCGTGGTGTGGTTTTATAAAATCTCCATGATCGTGTTTGAAGACAGTGAATGCAATTTCTTGCATATGTGGGGTAACAACTTATTCAAAAGGCTATCGGCGGGCATGAGATATTGATCCTCTCTGCATGAGGAGAATTTACAGGTATTTATTGATGCCTGGTCCGGATTGCTGAAAGCGTTTTTATCACAGCGGCTGAGGGTTTCGAAGACACCCATATGGCAGAAATACATATTTGCTACAAGTAAGTAATTAACCAAAATTTGATAAACACGAATATGTAGCTAAATTTATAATGACAAACCGTCAAAATCAATGCTTATCAAATCTGTACCAAATCTATATTCAAGCTATTTAATAAAGCCACAAAGTGAGGACACAATGGGAGAAAGAAAATACATGTATTAGAGTTGCGTTTTGCGTCATTCATGTGGCTGATTCTTTTACTTTTAAGGATATTTTTATCCATGCATATTGCTACTGCAACAAAGAGTGTAAGCTGGCAGGTTACGCCTATGAACATGATTTATATTTGTGCGCTTAACACGCTAAAAAGTCTCCTGCAGTAAATACAATTTGCCGGCAGAGGAAGATACAAAAGGCTAGGAACTATTAGCTAAGATGTTTCCAAGATTGAACCCAACCCTTAAGAAATATCATTTACTTATTACTATTTTTAGGTTTTTTTTAATTTTTCCCAATCTTTAAATGGATATTGCGAAGTGTTTTTATCCTTTAATCCATTGTGAGCAAACTACGGATGAGAAAACGGAAAGATGGCATCGTCGTCCAGAGACATCCACTTGGGTAAAGATTATTAAGAAACTGAGACAGATGGAAAAATAATGCTGGAGGATGGATGGTTTCACACGACAATAAACAAGATAGAGGCAGAAGTATTTGGACGAAAACTAGGGACAAAATACTCTCAAACTTTATATTTATTTTGGGAATATGAATGTAAGTTAACAGCCCTAAGCTTCTTTCAAAGTTAATGTTTGAATAACGTGTTGATATCCCGGTTGATATGCAGACACCTGCGTGCTATAGATATGATGGTCAACAATTTCATTTGGCGCGTTTTTTCTCGGTTCTCTGACTAAACACGAAGTTCTAACGTTGTTTTCAATATTCTATGGATCATCTTACATAAAGAGCATTGCAGAGATCTGAAGCAGAATATTGATAACAAAGTTAGAACTTGACACTGTTTGACCGTAAACACATTTAGAGTTAGTTTACCCTGGAAAGGCATTGATAAAGGCTAAAGTATGCTCACATTCTGTTGTGGCGGGAATCTGATTCATTTGTCGTTAGAGAGCTTTGTCACAATAGTACATGTAGAAGTAATGAGGACATATAGTCAAAAGTTCAATTTTTTAAATTCGATTTGAAGGCTCTAGGAAGATATATGGACGAAAAACAGTTAATATAAGCTTGATAAATTTGCCGCTTTAAAGTTTAGATGCAGTTATAAACCTCGTAAATATCGCAATCATGATCAAAATATCTCACATGTTTTCTTCGTAAGGGGGATGTAATTTTCTTCGGAAAGGGGAACAATTGCAATTTTTATGACCCCCTATCACGGGCTAAAATATTTTTACAACCTCTCCCCCCCCCCCCTTTCGTCCACACAGACTCAGACAAATTATTCATTGTTTGAACTAAGGCGCGGAGCGCATAAAAACCTTTGATTGTAAGTGTAAAGAACGCGCGCGGAAAGCACAAAAAGTGTGCATTGTATAACTAAAAGATTGCAGACACAATTTTATTCTATTATTTCATTATTGAGTTAGAAGAATGCGCGCGTAGCGTGCAACACTTTAGAGTCACTAGCCCTTAATATTTTTATAACCACTTTTTTTGGTGTTCAAAAATACGACCCCCCGTATATTCATGTATCACCCCCCACCCCATTTCGAAGAAAATGAGAGCCCCCTTAAATGGTAACATGGTGTGTTGTTCTATGCTATGTCGTTCTGTGCTAGTATTGCATGAACATTTCAGGCAATATTTTTAGAAACAAGAAACTAATCTTATTAGTAAGAGAATGTGAGGAAAAAAATAATAGCGTGAGAAATCTCAAAGGAACACGACTATTTATTAAAGTTGCTAAATCCAACTTCTGATAGTATCAGCTTTTGTCACGTTTCTGTGTCTTTGATTTTAAAACAATGCTAACCCAATTTTCAAGAACAGGAGTTCACATTATGGCACTCAAGCGGAAGAATTGCAGAACGAAGCTCGTCACTCTTGAGCTCCTCTGACATGGTTCTAATAACATGGTTCTAATAACTTGAGACTCTTGTAACGTATTGATAGCAGAAAAAGATTCTATTATATTTACCTGATAACTTCTTAGGTATTGAAAAAGTGGGTAATGGTGAATCCAACGGACGAGGACACAAAACACACCAAGGATCAATAAATTTTACAAGAGGTTACCTTGAATATGAACAACTCGAAAGAAATAGAGCAATGAACACCAACTTGACGTGGGGAAATAAGTAAAATATAGACTAGACGGTACGCGCAGAGTGGGGACAAAAACATTAAAATGTAGGCATTAGAAGTAGGTAAAGTTCGATAGCCAAAATTTACCAGTTCCAAGGCACACAGAACTGCTAAATCTGTAGAAACAACATACATTAATGGGAATACAAAAGTGCACTAGAACAAGTGATGAAAATCACTGCGCACATAAACAGATACGATAAATTATTTAATATCAGAGAAATTATTGTAACTCTTAAAATATAGGCGTGAAGTCCGACACCTTTCCTTCTTACGCCCGCTGAGAGATGCTGGGCATTGTGAGATTTTTAATAAATGTGCATCACTTACTTTTTTTTACTCTCAAACTGTAAATCATTTTAAAACATCTTATTTACATGTGCATACTCATGTACTGTGTCTAGTGTTTCTCTATGTATCTTAGTAAAAAACGCTTAGGACTTTGGTGTAAAGCTGTATATAATTATGGTTTGTTGATGTTGTAGAAAAAGCAAAAGCATTTAGATGTATATTATATATGTCTAAATAAAAAGATGAGACTATTGAAGGTGTGTTATATGATCCTTTATTCAGCAAATACAAAAAACATTGCACAAAGCAATCAAAATTAAGAACCCATGATGAAATTTGAACGAAAAATGGTTGCACAATTTGAAGAGATAATTAATCGAAAAGATGAACGTCCTCTGATGGATATCTACAATGGATAATTAAATTCAGATAAAGTGGAATTTCTCACCAATGTGTCAATTGTTTGGTATTTGTAATGATCCCGCGTGATCCCACTAAACATATCAAAACAGAAGGAAACTGGTTTTGGGCACAAGATCAAATTGGTTGTCAAGTGGGTTGCTTCGATGCCACTAGGTGGTTCAATGGGGTTGCAAACTTTCATACCTTACCTTCAATGCAAATTAAATTGAAATCTACCAACGCTTGTGACCACGTGGTAATTTTTTACACCGCGTCACTGTATAAATTTGTAAAATGACACCTTTTTAGTCGCTGCAAAAGGTTTTTAATCGCTTTAATATTAAAATCGAAATTAAGTGTATATTCCTTGAATGTATCTTATCTCATATTCTTGCTTGCTAAGAAAGGAAGCTTAATCGCGTTTCTCTTGATGTGATCCTCTACCACTCATCGAGGAGGAATACACGAATGTCCTGGTCCATTTTGCAACTGTGTACTGTAAACTTGATTTGCCCTCGCTGACTGGCCGGACGATGTCGGCAAAACAGGGCCGACTTTGTTCGATCTAAAACTAGGCAACATTGCTTGAAAACCAGTTCTAAATTTCTTATTTTTCGAAGCATATATGAAGGGATTACCACACGAGTTACAAAAGGCAAGTAATACCAGCGTCCTGTACACAGGACCATAAAGGAAATTGGTTGGAAGTGCACCTATATTGTATAAAAAATAACACACTTGGTCCGGAGTCCAGCAGAGGGTGAAAGATATCACTACAATGGCTAACATTTCGATGACTTTCTTACGAGTCCGGAGAAGTGAAAATGCTGGGCCATCACGTGATTCATTTCGCGCCAATAAATTCTTTGCTTGTGATTTGAGTTCTTGAGCTGTAGCTATATTGGCGCTTATCATTATGATTAGTGGAATAGCAAATTCAATAAGAAAAATCCCAGCGCCTTGGACTATTTGGAAGGATTGTTCTAGATATCGTATTCTACAAATTCCATTGTCATTTACACCAAGGTAAAAACTATTTGTGTTTAGTAAGACAGCAACGAACCACACGCCGGAAATGACGTAGTATGTTCTCTTTTGAGTAAAAACAATACGATATTTTAAGGGGTATGCGACAGCTAAAAATCTCTACCCAGAAAGTGTTGTAAGTAGAAATACAGATGCAACGATAGATATCCAAAGGACTACATTCGTGTGGATAACTTTGCAGTAAATGGTCCCAATATATCCCGTACCTACATCGACTATAGTTGGAAGCGGAATGATTGCAACTGATGTCATTAGGTCAGCTATTGCCAGATGGAGTATAAAAGTTCCGGTTTTGTTGCGCATTTCTTTTCTACGCACGTAGACAGCGATGACGAGGGCGTTGCCCATAATTCCTATAATCGCCAACACAAGTTGTAGAAAGTATTCCAATTCCACACTACATTGTTCCATGTATGGATGGGCCTTTCTGATACATCGGAGTCGTTGTCCATTCTTGAGTCTTAAGTGTGAAGATAATCTTGCTGCATTTTACTTCGATACCTTGTTTCTGAAATGACAAAAGAAGAGAAAATAAGAATTAGAATCACGGGAAGAAATGGAAAATTACCAAGCCACTTTAATGGAAAATTACCAAGCCGCTCAAAACAAATACCGTATCAGAACCAGGATTCACATTCATAACCTACTATTTTAATAGTGGCAATGTTGGCAGATATAAAAGTGCGCGCAGATTATATCAGGCGTAATATATATAGTTTCCTAAATTCGGACGAATATTATTATCTTGTCTCAGTCGATATAACTATTGGCAGATCTAGGACACGTAATGCACTATTCACGGTTGTTTGATGTGATCATTTATTAATTTTTCTAACAAAACATGTAATTTTCAATTCTAGACCTGGACACTATCAATAGCTATTGTTTTAACATACACACACATTTTGTAGCTATATTTAAAACAGATTTTCTTTTCTTCATCAAAATTTTCATATTTATCTGCCTTTTTGTGGTAATTTTTATTCTATGAATTGTACATTTGTGTGAAAATTGAGGGCGCTATTTACATATATTTTAAGTTTAATTTAGCCCAATAATATGAGTTATTCCATTTCATGATACCGTTCATTTAGAAGATTTCCTTGCTATTTGTTACTCATTCGTCTCATGTTTTAATGTCATTATGCATGTGTCTACCCCTTGTAAAGGTTCAAACAAGTTTTAAGATAAATAGCGCCACCAGTGTTCAACTTTCAAAAATGAATACAGTTCTACGCGCCATCAAACAACCGTGAATTATAACTTTCATCTTGGGTCTGTATTCTTTATCTGTTCTTTATCGATATTTGAATACTAGTACATCATTTCAGGTATTAGCTATCATCTTTATGACTACACGATTACACGAATTCGTTTCCTATAGGACCCATTTACATCCTTGATCTGATATAAAAGCAATTTATCCTGTTTTTCTGGGTCACAAATATATGTGTTATATCAAACAAAATAGGGCACTACGATAACCCCACAAGGCCTCATCACTTTATAGTAGGGTTTCCAACTTGTTACATTACGTTTCAAGAGGTAATTTGACATCTAAAATAACATGTACCTAATATAGGTTGCGGACTTAAAGTCAGTTCGACTTAGTTGAGCCGATTTCAGTATTAATGCTCTCGCATAGGTTCTTATACTTCTATTGAAATCTCTTATCAGTAATCCATTGCCAGACCCTTCACACAATATCACGACCTGTATTTAGCAATATCTAGCAATATTGATATGTAATTTTTTTATTATGTTGCAAAGAGAAGAGCGCGGTTATTTTCATGACCTTTGTAATCTACATTATACTTTATGAAACAGACAGGTATGGGTCTCCGGTGATGAACATTCCCCCATTAAGTAAGTTTTTGGATTATACCAAAAATCCTTTCGTATTTGAAGATTGCTTGGTATCCTAACCGATTGAAACAGTTTTGTCACATTTCATTTGGATAATTTTTTTAAAAGTTGACTCCAAGCAGAAATACGTTTGTAGTTCTAGTTATTGGTATAGGGCAAATTTCTCTAGCAAGACTTCCTTTGAAACAGTGTCATAGAGTTACGTTGATGTTCCAATTCCTTGCCCTTGTGGGTAAAAAATAAGAGAAGAAACTCTATAAAACTAAGAAAATGAAATTAAATGTTCAAATTAGAAGATTATTAGCCAGTATCTCAAGAACAAAGTGTACAGATTTTGCTGCACTCATGCTGCACAACGACATTGCTTATTTATAGGCATTTAATAAAAACAAATTGACAAGGGAAACCCTACAAGAGAATGGTTAGTCCTCTCTCTGCGCGGAGCATCGGGTCCCGAGTTAAAGGAGCGAATGTTACAAACATTTATACAAATCTTTCCGGTTTTTGGTTTTGACCAGCTTTGACATTTATATACAAATACCAGTGTTGACGTTGATCTTAGACATTCTTAAAGTATCGTCAAAGGAATAATTCTTATATATATTTCAATTCATGATCTGATGATACAAAGAAAGTATTACATTATGCACTGTCTGCACATCACGGACCTGCATCTCCGAAGTAGGTTACTGTCGTTTCATATTAATGCAGAACAGGAAGCGAGAATCCAGCAGACCCAATTTAAGATGTATTATTGTTACATTGCGCAGGAAATTGTGTATACCTCATCTCATTATTATAAATCTATCCAATACCGATATTATTTTTTGAAATAAAAGTACTGTGCTCAAGAATGAATTTCAATGTTGGTTAATGATCTGTGTTTGGATTGCATATCTATAAAACTTCGCTATAATTGTATTAGGAATCATAACAAGTAATTGCGGGCAAACTTATCACAGGCTACTCTGTTTTTATTACAAATTCGTGTTTGATCATTAACCTTTTTGTTAGTACCAACACATTAAAGGTTCGACGATGCTATTCAAATAAAGACGTTTTGTTGTCATGTGAAACTTTGATAAGTCTGTAGCGGCACAAATAATCGATTGATTCGCCGTAAGCTTGTGCCATTGCTCGCATAGAAACTTTACATATGACGGCAAAACATATGAAAAGGAATCCAGTTTCACAAAGTTCATCATTTCAGTGTGTCCGATCCAGAGGATTATTGCTCAAAGGATACTAGACGCTCTGTGCTCCTACTACTTTATGCTCTGTGTGTACCATTGCAGACAAGCAAGGAAAAAACAGAGAGGACGATAGCGATTATTTGTGCCGCTACAGACGGAGAGTGGGTCTTTTACTACACCTATGCCGTATGGTTAATAATATTATATGATAAGATGAAATCATTTTGTAGATATAATTGTGGACGGAAAGCCAAGTGCAGAAAAAAACATACATTAGCAAGACGTGATCAAGCGTGAAGTGTCACCACTGGTATATCAAGCTATAGTAAATAACACAACAATCACCAGTTTATCAGTATGGTGGTAACATAAAGAAATATTGAAAAACGAGGAAGGTTTTTTTTTTTTCAAGTGTATTGCAAACATACATTTTTTACTTATACTACTATGGTAGGTTAAGGGTACTTGGCCATCAATTTCATTCAGGCTCGTGTTTGAAAAAAGGCACAGCGCATTAGTAAAAAGAATAAAAAAATACTAAAATTCACACCAGAGTTCGAACCACTGCCAAGGCACTATGAATGCTAAAGAGTAACAGGTGGCGATGCCACTGCGCCACGGTACGGTGCCTGTGGTTAATAATGTCTGGCGATTTTCAAAGATATACATATCAACACGTTTCTAATGTATTGAAAAGCAGATTTTGGTAGGAATACAGTCATAGTATGACATAGGGCTCTACTTGCCTGTTTGTTTTTCATTTAATACAAATTAATTTTGATGAATTGAACTGGTATGACTCTTAGGACTCGTAATAAACGACAATTAATTTTCTAATAATAAAATAAAACCGCTGGTTCATTCACGACGTCATAGAAAATATGTCAAACCCCGGGGAGCGACAACGCACACATACGTGTATATGCCTACTTGCGCGATCGATATCAATGATCCGGACAATAGCATTTGAATATACCGCCCTTATATATCATGTACGTATGCATCTGCTTGACATGTCTGGTATACTATACCATAATAGCTTACAATAGATACCCCACCGTTAATAGCTCTCTTCATTTCCTCACGCTGTGGCAATATACGCGTAATGGACGTAATTTTGTTCAAAAATGATAGGAATGGACTATTTTCAGCCAAAATGTTGGCTCTCTGCAGATGCGCAATGGTACCGGGAAGTGTTGCAAAAAGGTAAGCGTACTCATTATTTATTCAAAATATCACATATTAATGAATTCGAATTGGAAATCCGAAAAGGGATTGACAGGTCAAAATTCTAACACTAGAAATATTGTGAAATAAAATCAAATCAAATTTAGGCTCCGCAAACAACGTCCAATTATTCCCATTGATGTTTGCTACACGTGTATATAATAAATTATGATTTGGGGTTAATTTTAGAAGAGTTATGGCCTCGAGTTTCAAAATACACCGAGTGACTTTTTTGATCTAAAACCTCGACAATTCAAGACATTGTAAAAACAAATCAAGAATTATCTGGGATACTTGCAACTAAGTAAAATGAAAGTTATGACCAAAGCTACCAGATGCATCATTAATTTTCTGACTATGATATTGGGAAAAGATTACCAAAAAGAGCATGTAGCCTTAATGGTACAAAAAGGTTTATTAATTTTAGCAGCTACTTAGATACTGAAAATCATGTTTTATTACTAAAAATGAAAAGAGCGCCGTGATTTATTTGCTACAAACATTGAGGAATTTAAATTGTGCAATTCCGAAAATAATAAACTCATAAACCCTGCGGACAAGGCAAAACCCAGAACAATTTCATTAAAATGAATTACGTCGCGGATCCTCAATTTCCAATCTGTATTACTTTCCCAATACTCCTGAATATATGTATTCGGTATTTGGACTTACACGTGACCAGAGTTCCCCTCCCTAAGGAGTTCCTCAGACCAAAGCATATTCTTAGATTAATTTCAACACACACAAAGAAATATCTAACTAAAGAACACTTGAACTAATAATACTTTACTAATACTAATAATATACACTTTTAAATGCACTTTTCGTTTCAAGGGGGTGGTAACAAGCAACCGAACTGTTAACTGGTTCGAACTTTTTTGAACAAAACTTATACGAAATGGATACAGATTTAACATCTTATTTTCATGGTCGACACAAGTAATCAAAAATGGTAGTCCGTCATTTCTAACTGCAAAGAGAACATGAAGAAAGTGGATAATGTTGAAAGAACATTTAAATTACATTTACTGCTTAACATGCATAAGGTTACGTCTATAATACATACGGAATATAAATTGGAAGGTCGGTTCAACGTTATATGTTCAATCTGTTTTGTAACATGGTAAGTATGTATATCTGATTTGAATGTCTTCTAGTTCCATGTCGTACCTTGTAATGTAAGCTTCACTTATTGAATTTAGATTGATTTCGTCTGACAATTCGGGCGTTATTCTCTTATCATTGGAATGTTTGGTGAATGAAATGACTTACGAATTCAAGATCTAAGTAAATCATGTTGGTGGTATATCATGTCATCCACAATGGATTGATACAATTTGTCATCCAAAATTCGTATTCCATCGAATGATTGACAATATTCATTTATATTCAATATTGCCTTAAGATTAGGAATTACAGTCACTTGAGATATGATATTATTTCTATTGTCTATATCAGACGTTTTGTTTGTCAGCTTCTTTCCTTTTTTTGTTTATTCTTTTGCTATATCTTTGGTTTTAATATCGACATGTTTGATAGAATTGGAAATGAGTGGGCGGTGTATGCTTTGCCCTTTTCGAGTCGTTGAATTTAACCAATGACGTTATATGGATATTCTTCTTTTCCTTTTTAACTTCATTTTTCCGTTATACAAGTCTGGTATCATCCAATTGAACATCTATGTATACCCAAGATGGAGAGCATACTAAAAGACATTCATATCATTTCAAATATTTCATGGATACGTTAATATAGATTTGGTGTGCCAGTTAAGGTAACCAAAACAGAGAGGTTGTTGCTGTGTTTGAGTATGTCGGTTTAAACCAGGTCACCAAGCAAGATAATTACGTCACTATAAAGTTAACTTAACTTTCAAATCCATACAAACAAAATTTTCTGTAACTTGATAAGTTTCTCATCTCTAAAGAGTTTTTTGTTCGAGCTCGTCAGCATTAGACCTTTACATGGATTCGTGCCGAAAATTAGTTATTGGAAATTTAATCAATGAACGCAGATACAACGCTTTTTGAAATACGATTAGACACAACACCGGACCGAGCAGGAGACTTTATTAAATTGGTGAGGTTGTTTCTTTCAATATTACATGTCCTCTTTTTTTTTGTCTCAGCATGTTGTAATTCACAATCACGCGGTACTTTGGTCGAATCTTCTTTAATAAAGCACTTCATGTTTCTTACTTCATTTCTTCTCTGTTATTAGGTATATGGGATGGAAGGTACAGAGTAAAGAAAGATGGAAGCATGGTTTCGTGCCTTTCTTTTAATACGTTGAATGGAAAACCCCAACTTTGAAGTTCGTTTGATTGACTGATTTGTATATTGAGTAACTAATTGTGAATACTCTCAATCATCTGAGAATCATACAATGAGAGAATAATTTCAATCTATGCAACCAAATTAATCCAAACGTACCTTGGAGCAACCAGCGTTGCGGTCAGTACCACTGACCTTCAGCTGGGTTGTCATCGGGACTCAAGGTGTTTAACATCACAACCCAGCTGAAGGTCAGTGGTACTGACCGCAATGTTCGTTGTTCCAAGGAACGTTTGGATTAATCTGGTTGAATAGATTGAAATTATTCTCTCATTATATTGTGTAACGTTTAAGAAATGGTAATGTATTTTATTGTACTGTTATTGTATTTTATTATGCTGTATTGTATTGTATTGTATTGTATTGTATTGTATTGTATTGTATTGTATTGTCAGAGCAGAGGAAGGATTGAAAGTGAATTTAGTTCTTTGAGAAAATCATAATAAAAGCAGGAGTGGTAAATCCATAATACAGGGGCCAAAAAGGAGGTATACAGCTTAATGGCAAAGCTTGTCTGTGTTATCAGAACGTTTTCTGGAGCTAGAATTGGAGATTAGAAAAATGAACTGTCAATTTGTCGCACACATGGTATTTTTTTATTGTCAAGATATATTAAATATAACTTTTACCTGTTACCAGGGTCCATTTCACTAAAATTTACGAAGCTTCGTAAGTCTCAAATGCAATCATAACTCCAACGTTCCATTTCACTAAACTTACTTACGAACGGTACCCTTGGTAGGTAATAGGGATTTACTACAGGTAAGATTGCGTCTAATAAAAGGGTATTCGTAACTTAACAACGGTTGCTTGAGTTACGAAGGCTTTTAAAAAAAGACACTTACATAGACAATGTGATTATTATTATTATTATTATTATTATTATTATTAACAAATACTTATACGGCGCTCTACAGCGATCACATCGCCTTACAATAATACAAAATTACAAACAAACCAAGAAGCAAATTGATTAGAACAATATAGAAAATAATATATATTTTCTTGATGTACACTCTACAATGTCTAATCCCGGCGTCCTGTTGTATTCATAATAAGGTAATTTTTCGAGAACACGGCTCATTACTCAAACTCAGCATCGCCGCAGAGATTACAAATTATGACTGATTGTGTCTGTGAGGTGATTTTGTGAGCGTTAACAATTCATTTCAGACCGAAGTCAACTGACTAATAATGCCAATATACCACTTTGACTTGAAGCATGTTTTTCCTTTACTTTTCACCATTGTGTTTTGGCTTATCATTACATCATTTATTCTCTTTAGGTTGGTTTTTAATCTTTGTTCCTCTTTGTGCATGTTTGTGTTTTGTTTGTTTCTTTGTTTCTTTTTGTTTTATTTGGTTTGTTTTTATATGCTTAATGAGATCAATATGAAATATATGTACACATGATGTTTGTGACAGCTTGTAAGAACTAGAGATGGGATAAAGTATTTATAACATCTGTTAAGTTGTTAAATAAAATATAGAATTAGAACGCCTTGTGGACCAATACTCATGGTACCTACAAACGCTGTTAGATATCAACTATGTAACGGATATCGAAATATGAATATACGGCATGTAGATCATTCTAACACAGAGGCACAATATTAATCATTTGTAACGTAATCACCCAAAGCAAATCAGGAAAAGTGTGCTTGTGTTTAGAAACTATATGGCATTTCCACGGGTCGATTGTACTCGTGGCATCAACTACATTCTTGTTTAAAGAATTGCTGTCTTTATATTTTACCTTTTCTTGCCCTTTCCCATGTATACGAACTCCTGCCCTATATGACACGCATCCGCACTTTGCTTCAGGGACATATATCTATGTCATTCTTAATATCCATATTAAGGTTTATGGGGCTATGTTTATGACAAATAAGACAAAATGGGTGAAAACCGTATTGAGTCAGTAACACTAATCGGTAAACGAGTTGCTGTGATATTAATAGCAGACAACTATTTGGAATGCTTATAAAGTCCGACGTCCAAAGATTTTTTTTTCTGCCATATAATTCGTCGCTGTTTTGGCATACTGTCGTATGACGATTTTGGGGCAAAATGAGTTACATAAACTTTCAAAATCTATGAATGAAACATTATATATTCACAAAGTTTTGAGACCTAAATGTAATTAGTTAATGAGATATGGCACTAATTAGTATGATACGACATGGTTATTATGTAACCCCCCCCCCCCTAAATCTTCGTACTGTGATACAGTCGTATCATAGTCGTATTATGATACGTCGCCATGGCTTCACAAATCCACAACTGTTGTCTGTGCTCAAATAAAATTTCCAGTACAGTAGTTGTAGTCCTTGCCCCTATAATATACATATCTTACTTGTCACCAATGCGCTATAATTTTACAAACAAATGCAAAATAGGCACAAAATTGGCCAGGGGGTGTAGTACCCCCTTAAAACAAGTTATAGCGCATTATCTTAAATATCAATCGATTTCCTCTTGAACTTTAATCATGTTAATAAAACGGAATGAAATATAAAGATGCTGAACATATTGTTTAGAAGGTTCCGTCAATATACCATGAATCTTAGGCCCAAGCAAATGGGGCCCTAATTTCACCCAATTGTCACCCACATACAAGATAATCACAGTGTCAACACAACTGTGTTAATTATAGGCATCAATGCAGCATCGAATGTACATATCGTTGCATTTTTATTTCCGTCTCCCGAAATTTAACCCCAAAATTAGGATATATTTTGCTGAAAATCAATAAAGTCGCAGCAGTTAATAGGACGATTAAAAACGAAACCTAGAATGAAGAATTTTTTTAGATTATGAAACGATTACCCCCGAGCGGACATATATTTTCATCTTTGAAAGCATATTTACACATCTCATAAAACAGAATACACATTTTATTAAAACTTCCTTTGCTTTTCTTGAATATTTAATATTGCCCATGGCGGTATCGTGTCACGTGACATATATTTCTCACAGTAAGCAAGTCGTCTGCTGTGATAAATTACGCTGGCACTCGGCAACTTTTGGCTTCACCGAGGGACTGGCACTACGTATAAATAATTAAGTAATTGTGTAGGAAGTCTAACATCACGTAGAGAATCATTTAAAGCGTTAATTTTCGCAGACGGCAATCACAAGTAATCAATCCGATTACTTTTAAACAGTTTGTTAATTAAATGAATCGTTTATAATTCCTCCAAGCGACTCACAGGAAAACACTTCCTTTTTTTTAAAGTATACATATTACAGAGAATTGCACATATCATGTGGGTTGTGATCCAAAGCGTTAAAGATTGTTTAATTACCGTGATATTTATCATTATATAAGATAACTGAAAAATTAAAACAATTCCGAAAATAATTTCATTGTAAAAACCACCTTAAGACTATGGAAATACAAACAGTTCATTCGCTAGTTATTGTACTCGTAAATGGAACAGAATTGTCAATATTTATTTTAATCTTGTTTTCGTTATACGAAAAACTATCGTATTCTAATTTTCATTTTCTTTTTTCTTTCCAAAGTGATTAGTTATTTTACACGAGCGGGCAATTATATACCTGCTATCCGCAACTTAATTAAAACCAACTGTGGTTAATTGCTGAATCAGTGATTCGCTTATTCAGAAATAACTTGTTTGTATTTTTGTAAGAAGGATATATGTGTTAACGTATTCTGCCAGTGATCAACAGTAAATGGTATTTTCGTCGATATTGGAGATTTGGAGGTTTCTGTCCGTATGGACACTTACCATGCTTACAGCGACACGTAACAGAATAGTCTCAATTGAATAGCTCGAGTTAGAGCTACAGCAAAAACACCACCAGTCATATATCATATACGGTACCTAATTAGCTACAGCTAGTAGTAACCGACCTAAGCCAAAACGGAGGTTTGTTTGCATATCTTACTCTAACTAACTCTTTCGAAGATACTCTGTAACGCCCTAAGTGGGGTCAACGAAGAGGAATTTATCTCACCCCTCGCTTCTTTCTCCGACCTATTTCAATTTGATTAAAGCATATTCAGAGAACATCCTCGAGCTATTGGCACTACTTGTCCTTCAAATGTGAGTCTGATACAAACAGTGTTGAAGAATATTGAGATATTGGAGATTTATGAGATATTTTAACCCGAAATACACCATTTTGATTGACAAGGAGCAGTATAAAATGGACCTCGGAAGCTGCGCTACAGGCGTATAAAATTGATACGTAGAGAGAAATATGTTCCCGCTAACTTCTGCTGTAAAATACAAATATATATTTCACTTAATACAAGCTTCAGAATTTGAACATTCTTTTCTAAACTATCGCGAACCTATTTCAAGAACCACTTGGTCAACACTTCGTATGGTGGGGGTTACAACCTAAATATTCAAAAGGCTATCGGCGGGCGTGAGATATTGATCCTCTCTGCGTGAGGAGAATTTGCAGGTATTTATTGATGTCTGGTCTGGATTGTTGAAGGCGTTTTTCTCGTAGTGGCGGAGGCAAAGAAACCCAAATGGTAGAAATAAAGTAAACTAAAGTTTTTGCTGCAAATAAGAGAGTGAATAAACGTTGATAAAATACAAATAAATAGCTAAATTTCATAACCAATTGTCATATTCAACAGTAAACTTCGGTTATATTTATAAATGCGCTTTTATAAATACGCACGTGACTCATGGGCACGACATATATACCAAGACCAGGAAGCGTGACCAAATCCTCATGCATTGACCACTATACAGAAAAGCATAGGAACTCTGTAGATAAATATCATCAAATTTAAGTATTAAAAGAATTGCAAAATTATACACATATTGCAATTCCGAATTTGTAATATGTTATCACGAACAACATTTTGAAAGTATTTGACGACGGAAAAAAATATTAAACGACGGAAACGTTTCAACATAATCACAAAATTGAACAAAATAGACAATTTTGCTGCACAATAGTCTCGTGTTGTTCCGCCTTTGCATTCAAATGTATAGGAAAACCACCCGCTAAGTAGAAGGTCACTTCGAGACTTACTATCTTCAAGCTGTTATGGCAGCGCGGAGGTGGTCACGTGCGCATTTATAAAAGCGCTTTTATAAATATAACCGAAGTACACTGTTCAAGCTACAAGAAACAATGGGAGAAAGAAAACTACAAGTACATGTATTAGAGTTGCGCATTGCGTTATCCATGTAGCTAATCCTTAAACTGTTGAGGATATTTTAAAGGGTATTTCTTAACACCATGCATATTGCGACTGCAACATAGAGTGTCAGCTGATAAGCTTCATCACCTATGAACATTGATAAACATGATAAATGTTTGTGTGGCTAACATGCTAAAACGTCTCTTGCAGTAAACACAATTCGCATCCAGGGAAGATACAAAAAGGCTAGCAACGCTGTGTCAATGTTTCTAAGATTAAGCAACTCAACCTCAACTATGATTTTATTTCTTAATTTTTAGAAACACTATTTATTTATTACTCCTTTTTTAGCTTTTAAAATTTTCCCCAATCTTTAAATGGATATTGCGAGGTGTTTTTTTATCCTCTAATCTATTGTGAGCAAAACACGGATAAGAAAATAGAAAGATGGCATCGTCGACCAGGGGCATCCATTTGAGTAAGATTGGTAAGAGACTGAGACAGATGGAAAAATAACGCTGGAGGATGGATGGTTTTACGTGGCCATAAAGGTATACATAATTATGCGCAACACTGGGAAGGAAATATGCTCTCAATATTTATTTTTTTATTTTTGAGATGTGACTTGAATGTAGTAAGCCATCATCAACAGTTTCATTTGACGCGGAGTTTTTTTGTCGGTTCTCTGACTAAAATACGCACCTGTTTCGGAAGTATAGACGAATCCAACGACCCAAGTGATGGTCAGAATTTAGTCGGCCATTACTGGGTTCCGTCTGCACCAAACTGGTGTTGTTACTCTTTGAACTGGAATTGTTCAAAACGAATCATGTTTGCAGTGGTGTTGTTACTGCCCAATTGGGTGGATTAAATCCGCTTAAAAATCGATGTTGAATTGTATTGTGTTGTGAAACTTTCATCATTCTATTGTCTACGTGTAACACGGGTCACGGTGATGAAATGCAGTTTAAAATCCCCGCCAAGGCCACATCATTTCGCATTTTAGGTGGGATAGACCTAAGGGGTGACCCAGCTATGGCTGCCATTGAGGTGTAGGAATGCGTGAAATTGGATTCGTCTATACAATGAAACTCTTACATAAGAGAATCTTCCCAGCAAACACAAAACGTTTTCGACATCATTCGCAAAAGGTTATAAAAGGTTGCCAGAAAATGTTTAAATGTCGGGTTATATAAAGGGTATATTAAGAGTATAAAACGTTTTCATAACCTTAAAAAACGTTTTTTGATAATCTACTGCTAAGCAAACAAAAATGTTTTACAGAAAACGTTTAAATGTCGGGTTATATAAAGGGTATCAAAACGTTTTAATAACATTCCAAAAACATTCTGAACAGAATGTTATTTTGGGGTTGAAAAAATATTTTGCGAAAAATGTTTGCCCAAAATATTTTCAATAACGTTTTAAAAACGTTTCCATGACCTTTATATAACCCGACATTTAAATGTTATTAAAAGGTTTTGAAAAAACATTTTAAGAACATTTCTGTGTTTGCTGGGTTCAAATATTTTAACATAATGTTATTTAAGTATTGACACAATATTTGGCAAAAATGTTTGCAAAAATAATTTGCAATAACATTTTTTGAAAGCATTTAAAAATATTGTTGTAGTGTGTTTTCATACAAAACGTTTTAAAACGTTATCATGACCTTTATATAACCCGACATTTTAATGTTATTAAAACGTTTTTACCTAAACCAAAAGCCAAAATATAACTTATTTAAAACGTTTTTAAAACGTTTTTGTGTTTGCTGGGTTCTCATAGAAAATGGGATAATCTTTACCTTGGAAAACATTTATCAGGCTGAACTGTTGCGATAATTCGATTCGTTAATCGAGTAAAGATGAATGAATGTCAACTTGAGTCTGTTCGATATAGAAATATTTCATCACATTTGATATAAATTTAGATTCATTCAACTGAATACACGTAAAGCCAATTTGGTCCAGTTGTCTTGAAAAAGTCATCCTATTGTTCAGAAGCTCAAAGTTTACTTTTGCTCATGAAACATGTTAAACATTTAGTGGTAGTGTCCGCAGGACTTTGTAGTAATAGTTGAAGTAGTGCTGACCTTGGTATGTAGTCAAAAGTTAATCAAAATTAAAACTCTAGCAAAATATCCTGACAAAAAGAAATTATGACCGTTTTGAGCAATTCCATGTTCCAAGTGTGTGACTCGCGTTACGTGACTTGTGTTACACTAAACTTACCGAAAATTACCAACTTTATTTCGCTTTTTCGGCATTTTTTGATACTATATGTTATTCAAGTTGACTGAAGGACCACTCAATTGATATACCTTATTCTTTCCATTCATTTGATACCACATTTGTGATTGCTGTGCTTACATTTGCCTTGTCAGATGCAAATATTGGTTTTGGACAAATTCCATTTTAACATGGTATTGCCCTTTTATGTTTTTAGGTGCATTTTATGAATCTCTTAAATATCCCACACGTTGTCTTCCAAAATGGTTACGTGGTGTGTATTAGATAACATATTATTGTCTAAAGCTTCCAAAGTGTTTTGTTCTCTTTTAGTCAAACTCGCAGCATCGCGATGGGCTTAAAAGGAACATGTTAGTTGTTACAACAAAGCCAATTAAAATCCCAAGTTTACTTTGTACAATTGCTGTATTATTGAAAGAAAGTGTCAATACTCATAAATTGAAAAATACATCATGCGATTTTAGGCTATGTTAGATAAGCTGTGTTTTTGATGCTTCAACACCGTTCAACGGCGACTTAGTACAAACACTATAGAAATATTGTAATTTGATGACAAACGGCTTTGAGCGTTGTATGTGCAGTTGAGTAAACACAATAATCTTTACTTATGCTTATCAAGTATTGACAACGAATTGGGTCCAAATTACAATTATTTTAACCTTTCAAATCGTAACAAAATGAATTGCAAAGAAAGGCTCAAGAATGTAGAGTAAGACCCTGCTATATTACAACCTATGATAATAAGATTAAGGAGAAAACCGTGTGACTTGAATAGCAATAAGCGATATTATCTGACATCTAAACGAAACATAAATTTTAAATTAGTACCTATAGCATGCCTGGTCGATTGTCGATGATAACATCTAATATTAAGGAAAGGGCCTGGTGACTTGTACAGTTAAGCTAATACGCGATATTGGGCAATATGTATAAGCAGTGAAAATTTCTAACAATGTTTACTGGAACGTGATACTTAATAGGAGAATGTAAGGAAAAAATTATAAAACGGTAAATCTCAAAAGAACGCGATATAAAATTGTTAAATTATCAAAGTCAATTGTCAAAGTATCAGCTTTAGTTACGTTTCATGTGGAGTGTTTGTGATAAAATTACTGATAATAACCCAATTTTCAAGAACAGAGGTTCACATTACACCGTTGTGGCACTGAAGCGGAAGATTTGGAGAACGTAGATCGTCACTCTTGAGCTACTGTGCCACAGTTCTGAGTACATCGCCTATCACTCTGAGACTCTTATATAATATTGACAGCAGACAAAGAGTCTATTATCTTTACTTCCTAACGTACATGTACTAGGTCCACTCTAGTTTCAAACGGTTTAATTTTATGTGGCTTAATTCGTGTCGAATGTTATGCTCTTTAACTGGATAAATGACAACCTTCACAAACGTATTCTATACCGTTAATCGCATACAAGTTCTTCTCATAAGTTGGAATACCTTTGTGTCCAGAAATTGGCGACTTACTATAGAAACATTGTAAATTGATGACAAACGGCATTGAGCGTTGTTTGTAAGCTTTTGTAGAGTTGGGCAGACACAATAATCTTTACTTACGTATATCAAGTATTGACAACAACGAATTGGGTCCAGGTTACAATTATGTCATCATCATCATCATCAGCCGTATTCAGCCCACTGCAGGGCACATGCCTCCCGAAGTTGGCACCAAAGATTCCTGTCTTTTGCTTTTGCCATCTACCTGATCCCTATGAAACTGATAACTCATCCCTTCATCTGACCTTCTGTATACTTTGGTGTCTTAGGTCCGGACAAGGGTCCGATTCTGTGACGTTCTTTGTCCATCTATTATCTGTTGATTTTTCCAAGATGGCCAGCCCATCGCAATTTCTTCATCTTTATTATGTGGATTGTATCTGCCTGTTTGGCTTCTAATCCATGCAACTTTTTTCATGTCACTTTTGGTGAAGCCCAGCATCCATCTTTCTATGCTGTTTAGTTTTCAGTTTTTGCTCCATCTTCTTAGTAGTTGACCATGTTTCTACTTCATATGTCATGGATTGTAGTACACATTGGTTGAAAAACAGATAAGTTGGCATCTTGCTTCTTATGATATCGTTGAGCTTACAATTATGTCAACCTTTCAAAATAAATCGTAACGAGGCACAGCGTTATCATCCCTATATCTTCGTGTCAAAAATTGCCGTGATAGTACGGCGAATCCTCTCGTTTTTCAATAGCTACGCATGGCGATTTTGTTCGAGATAGGCTGAGCGACTCAGGCTAAGAATAGTACGACTATCATGTGAGATACCACCAAGTTCTATTCTACAAATTATTACGATTTGCGCATGCTCTAGTATCCCATATGGTGTTGCTATTACAAGGAAATTCGATTTGTTTTGAGGTAAACCCCAGGTTTTGTTTTTAATACACTAACTTGAAATTAAATACACTAATTAGCGACCATTGCTGTTGGCTCTGGATACATTTTTACTGCATTTTTGTCGTAACGATTTTTAAATCGTAAGTTAAAATTGTGATATATTTAATTTTGAGAATTACAATTATATAAAGGAACACAAATAGCCCATTCACCTAAAATCCAGGTGCTTGTATTGAATATTCGATCACACGTGTATTTCACAATGCATATGTAAACTTTCTTTATCTATGTCAACAATAGAATATTGATTTCACCAACGGAGTATGGAGCTGTATGAAAAAAAATATTTATAATACAGGGTATTGACACTGTGCAGGGTATTATAAAGAAGGGCTCAAGAATGTACAATTTCTGATAATTTGAATACGGAAAGAGCCGCGAGACTTGAACAGCAAACAGCAATCAACCTGACATCTAAACGAAACCTAAATTTTAAATGAGTACCTATAGCATGCCTCGTATAAATTTTTGTCGATCATAACATCTGATATTAAGGTAAGAGCATGAATCTTTATGGGAGAATGTGAGAAGTGAGGAAAAAATATTTGAACAGTAAATCTCACAGAATTACGACTATTTATTAAAACTGTCGAATCAAACCGCCAGTATAGTTCACAAGTATCAGCTTTAGTCACGTTTCATGTGGAGTGTTTATGATAAAATTACTGATTATGACCCAATTTTCAAGAACACGAGTTCATATTACACCATAATGGCACTGAAGCGGAATACTTGAAGACCCTAGCTCGTCACTCATGAGCTACTCTGACATGATTCTGAGTACATTGCTTGTCACTTTGAGACTCTTGTATCATATTAACAGCAGACAAAGAGTCTCTTATGTTTACTTCATAACGCACATGTACTTGGTCTACTCTAGTTTCAAACGGCTTAATTCTATGTGGCTAAATTCGTGTCGAATGTTGTGTTCTTTAACTGGATGAATGACAACATTCACAAACGTATACCGTTGATCGCATGTAGGTTCCTGTCATAAGTTGGAGTACCTGTTTCTTACATTTCCAGAAATGTCTTTAAAAAGAAATATTTGCTGAAAAATATCTGATTTTTGTTGTTGTTTTCAAAACTATTATACTAATACGGTATTCTAACTTAAGAGTTTTGGTTTAATAGTTTGAACCACAAACCATATCCCACTGTAAATCCACTTTTGTTTATTGCTTGCGGTACCAGGTTTCATTTCTATTATTACCAAATAGTAAATACCGGGAATATATCATTACAGGATATAAGTAGCCTCGTGAGACGATGATTGTTCAGTATCACGTTAAAAAATCTAATTCTGCCTTAAAGGCCCTTTCAGTGATTTCACAGGAACATTAGAAAAAATGGAAATTTGTCAGAGTTGCTTAGAAATAAAGAATAAGTCTACAGAATTTCATTAAACCACTTTTCCCCTGAATACATCGACAAATTAGTCAAAAAACAGAAGTTTTAGAAAGGTTTTCTACTTCAACTCAGATCGACTCGAGAAAATCGAGATTTTCGTACAGTGCGCCACCAATCGACTGGAAAAACTTCCTAGTCCAGTGTTTCTAACACGGGGAAGTAGAGTCTAAATTGATTTAAAACAGACGCTTAATTTTTGTAGTAGAAAACAAAATAAGCAATTAAAGGTCACCGAGGCAAACTAACGGTCAATTCAAATATGAAAAACAGTTAAAATTGTGTATTTTGTTTAAAATAGTAGCTACTGATGTAATAAGTAGTAGAAACAATACACAACGCGTGTTGGTACGTGGAGAGTGAGCTTCTTTCGATCTCGAGTCGGACTTTTTGTACTGTCAGTATCAAAAGTCCAGAATCATGCAAATGCTTTATTTTGTCTAAAATACACGGCTTTCGACCGAACCACTAGCAGGCTATGTTAGCACATCTATGCCAATTACAAAGGTACCAAAATCTGAATTTTGATGATTTTTACGATCGTCCGGATGAGCAAATCACTGAATGGGCCTTTAATTTGATTGTCTGACTGGCAGTTTTGCTCTTTACAGAGTATTATATTACAAATTTATTCTAACTAAAAACAAACATAAGTAAATTATTATGAATCTGGAATCTGATTCGATAGCACTGATCACGATTTTACACTCTAAAACTGTAGTCGCAGTCTCATTCGAGTCGGCCTATGAGAACAACTTCCTTTACCCGGATTTGAATTTGGGACCCATAGGTATCTGCGTACCACTTTACCCAAATAAGCATAAAAAATTCTTACACCGATTTTGGCGGACTAATGTTAAATATAAACACTATACATTAGGTTATGAACATATTTCGCAATAAAAAAATGTGTACAAATAATATACGAATGTTGTTTTTTGCACCAAGGTCTATAATTTCCACATTGCTCAGATATATGAAGTCCACGAGAATCTTGAAAATGTAATAATGCCAGCCAATAAATATAAATTAAGTCAGTGAACGGACATAATTAGGTAAATATTAGGCCAATATCGCAATGTTATCTGGGTATATAAAATATAAACACAACATTATGCAGTTACTGTCCGTTTTTCCTATTCAGTGCACACACAGCGCTCCAATTGACGATTGATCTCTAGCTCACTCACTGTACTGTATGTATAGCCACTAGACTAGTTAGTGAGCTGGTGGGAAAACCCTTCACCCAATATTAGCCATAGAGGCTCACATGTGAATTATAATATTCATCCTTAACATACTACAATTTGAAGTAAAAAATGTCACGGGAAAGCTGTTGTCGAGCTATTTTTCCGAAGAGAGAATTCCAAAATTTCATAGCAGTCGGACGTGTAATTTCAATGGCAAATTGTGATCAACAGCTGACTTGTGATAGCTCCAACTTCGAAGGGGTATCGTCGGGTGATCGGTTTGATCAATTTTCGCCATAGAAGCTGAAAATAAACTTCAATTCTTTCCCTCTATGGTTATCTAAATATTATTAAAATGCGATTTTGGGAAGATTGTTGTCGAGCCCTCCCAAATATGGAGTCCTGACTGCCCGATAGAGAGCTAAAAAATGAAAAACTTATTTCCAAACCGTGTTCTAAAACCACATGTTTCTCATTTACTTGTGTGATACAATCACAATTACTCTGACAAGTTTGACATGAGTTGTACCATCAACAAGGCTGGTTAACAATTTGCATACTATTGTTCTCATTTGGGAAACAAAGGCCACGCACACTATTGTTACTGTGCGTTTGCTTTGTAATGGTGCATCCAACTGAAATCATGATACCTATTTCACCACAGCCCATTGCAATAATGCACAGGTAAATCAGAAACATGTGCTTGTGGATTTAACCATGGATATGAGACACATCCCTGATTTAACATAGTTGAGCTGTTTTCAATGAGGTTTATCTTGGTTTAATGGGGTTTAAGTCCTGCAAAGGTCATGGTGAATTCTGCTATAGACATGACTGCATAATGAAATATAACACCCTCTTTGTTGAGATTATTCAGTTAATGTCCGTCAACTTTGAAGTGTTCCCTTAATACTTGAATAAGTTTGTGGTGCAATCAGGGCTGACTAAAGTTTAAACGTTGTATTTTAATTGTATATAGCTGAAGAAAGAATCAAAGCCTAATCAAAAAAATTATGAAGCAAATAATTGATCACCCTGCATTAATTTGGTAAGTAAAAGCACTACTGTGTTGTTAATATTGAACGACATTTGACGAATGGGGTATCAAAATGCGCGTAAATAAATCATGCTTCTCTCTATGTTGAAATATTGTGAAAACAATTATTAGTTCTGAATCTATAGGCGTATTTATAACAACTTTTTGTGCAGACTGTAGATGGAACACCAATACGATATCTATATTTTGGTTAAAAACGGATTAAAACAATTCAATGGTACAGTAGCGTGAAATCACCTCAACAGTGTTATGCTGGTTGTTTTCGACTGGACTATGAATTCTTCTTTACTGACTGGAGTATGAACTATAGTTTCTATGATACTACTTTACAACCAAATCGTCCACATCAATCATTATTATCAAGGCTTTTACATTAATCATTGCCTTCATTTATCAAAAACGCTATTAATATGTAAACCCTTGTTGTAATCATGCCTTAGAATAGAATGAATTATGGCGTCCAATTACAGAATTGCCATTCGCTACTGCGTAGTATGATTTATGTTTCTAGTTTGCTAACGAAATCTTGCCAAATGATACTGTCCATGCATTAGAGACCAGCTAGCAACAACCGAACATTGACTTACTAGTAATCTGCCTTAAAAGCTTTTATCGCAAAGATCATGTACCTAAACTTGATGAGTTTATATCAGTTTTAAACCTCTTTTCGTCAAATGTTGTGTTTTTTTATTCACCTGTTATATTTACTCAAACCGTGTGCACTAGATCTCAACATATGAATGCTTATAACCACATAGCCAAAAGGTAACAGATGCAACTTGTTTACCAGATCCATGATTCCTTGATGGAACAAATCGAGCCATACCCATTACTGAGTGTTGCTCTACCGATGTCAGTATTAGAAGTTTTTTAAGTATTCATAATTGCATATTAATGGTGTTTTTTATTTACAGCTAACAGTTCCTTTTGAAACATAATCCGCAGCTGAAATGTGAGATTCCAGGTGTAGGAATTCGATTTGAGGCGTTAAAATATCATGACTATGTACATACAAAATCACCCCACACACAGACCATTAAGTGCAATGGTTTTGTCACTTAAGGCGATATAATACCCCGATTTTCATCAGTACCCCTCTTCTTTTTTTTCTTGCAAATTTATTAAGTACATATATATGTTTATCACCTCATGTCCTGAACTTATAAAATATATCTACATATAAAGTGAATTTCAACAATTTTAGTATGTCATTTTAGCCCTATATATTTTTTTTTTTACTGTAACCTAGTAACTCAGATCTGTGTTTCATAACAAACCATAATTTATTCTTTTGAAAATGTTCAAGTAGGGTACATGAATAGAATACATTAAATCCTTTGTTATACTCTCTATAGAAAATCTATAGTGGTGCATGCAAAATACCTACCATGATATAACACTGAATAAATTAAATAAACACTTATACAATGGATGCATAGTCATTAGTTGTTAGGAGAAGAAAAGGCTATAGGTCACCGTATGTCAGGTTATAGGTCAATTGGTTCAGGTCAAATTTAAGCATCAATTTTGAATACACATGTGAGAGTCTGTGATATCATATGAGGCATAATTTTGATATTCTGTCTTTAACTGGATATATATCGAGAAGTGCATGGTGGATATACTAATATACCTTGGGATGTAAATGGTGAGTACAATTTAGAATGCCTAGTTGAGACGGATTTCACAAATAAATATAAAATAGTTACCAAAATCACAAAACTTAAGCTTACGGAAAACTACCCAATATGGTTGTATAGGTGACAAGAAATACAAGTTTTTTCATCATTGCTGTAGTATGGTTGTTGTAACCTGTTACCTATGGCTTAATTAAGTTTCAGTGCAATAATGTCGCAAGTTAAAAATGCAAAATATAGCTCAACATTGAAAATAGAAGCATTTTAACCAGTTCCTTTTTGATAGTTGTGGAGCACCAAGTTCATGAAGTCATAAAAGAAATCAGGAACCACTTATTCCCATTTTACATATCAACGTTATTTCCCTAATGTGTTAGCAACACATATCCAAAATTTTAACGAAATCCGTTGATAGTAAGCTTTCCAAAATGAAGTGAATTTAAATCATCAGTGATGTACCTCCTTTTGGCTTCTATCTGTAAAAGCATGTAAGCTACATTGATACCGATACCACCAATAAAACGAGAAGATTTGCCCCTTCATTTTGCATACCACTTTGTCCAATTTTTTTTGTAATTTCTTCACAAAATGCAAAAAATGCAAAAAAAATCAATGGGTGTAGTACCCCCTTAATCGATTCATTAAACAAACATGACGGTAATGTACGCTTTCCATACATTGGGGCTCCAAACAAATAGGATTTCCAGTTGGCGTATAAGGTCTACCTAAAGTATAATTATGGGTTTAGCTTAGGTTAAGTTTAGGAATAACACAACTACTAGGGTTATGATAAATAATGATAAGTACAAAGGTTGTGTCTAGGGCTGAGTAAGATTCACTGCGGTGCACTGATCGCTGTTGAGGATAAAATAGAACAGTAAATCTCAAAGGAACGCGGCTATTTATTAGAATTGGTACATCCAACCATTGATATAGTTTACTAGTATCAGCTTTTGTCACGTTTTATGTGGAGTGTTTGTGATAAAAAAATATTCTGACTCGATTTTCAAGAACATTACACAATAGGGCCAAAGAAGCAGTAGAATTAGAAAACGTAGCTAGTCACACTCATGCACTTCAGCTACTATGACATGGTACTGAGTACATTGTCTGTCACTTTGGGACTCTTATATTCTATTGACTATAGAAAAGAGTCTTATATTTATCTCATAACTTATTATGTCTACTTTAGTTTCTAACAGCTGAATTCGTGTCGAAAGTTAAATTGGATGTACTTTTGTGTTACATGTCCAGAAATGCCATTGAAAACAAATATTTGCTTCTGATGTTTTTAAACTTTTTGTATTACCGGTCAATTCTAGTTTGAGAATAATGATACAAAATATATAAGAAATAAGGATTACATTGATAAATATCATGACGAAATTAATTTTAGATTCAGTATGCTAAGCGATGGACATTCCGAGCTGATCATAATCCTTTTATCATGTTTATGAGGTTAATGCACATGGTATAGGAGACCCTATGGTTGCAAAATGCTCAATTTTCAAAAAATCATTTAAAAACCCCAGATTTTTGCCCAGATTTCAAATATTGACGATTGCAGTTTCAAACAATAAGTGTAAGTAAATGGAATCCGAACTTCAGACCTTTCCCCACTTTACGGTCCCTTATTAATGGATCGTCTTTTCCCCCACTGCAGGTGCTGGGATGGTGTTATTGTGGTTGTAGGTTTGCTTAGGAATTATGTGGGATTGGGTGGGTTGTTATTTTTCAATACATGTCGGTCTGGAATAGGTCGGTATCCACATTTCCGAATTTGTATTGTTCTTATTACATTCAAATATTGAGCAATGCTGTCTGAATATTATAGCTTTAGTCGAATATAGAAATAAATACCCACAAAAAATTCAATCGGAAAGACCGTATAAAAACATTGAAATTGCAACACAAGTATTTTAATTTAATGTTTTTTGCCCAATAACTTGACCCACAAGAACGTCACACCCACTCTAAATTAAGTTTGTTTACTGCTTGTGTCACAGAAGTTTAATGGCTTTAATCAAATAAGGCCCTATCATAATACTTTCCTAAATACCCGGAATATATCGTTACAGAAAATAGATTTACTAATCATATTAAGTAGCCTCGTGAGACGGTTGTTCAGTATCAGGTATAAAATATATAATTCTGCCTTAATTTGACTGTCAGTTTTGCTATTTACAGAGTATTGTATTACAAAGCTATTACACTTAAGAACACGCATAAATTAAATAATTATGAATCTAGAACCCATCTGCTTCTGATTCGACAGCACTTATCACGACTGAAGTATGAACTCTAGTTTCTATGATATTTCTTCACAACCAAATCATCCATATCAATCATGATTATCAAGGCTTTTACATTAATCATTGGCTTCATTTATCAAAACTGCTATTAATATGTAAACCCTTGTCGTAAGCACACCTTGGAATGAATTATGGCCTCCGATTACAGAATTTTCATAAGCTACTGCTGTTGTATGATTTATGTTTATATTTTACCAGCACAATCTTTCCGCTGCAAAAGAGACAAACAACAAAATATACCCGGACATTGACTTGATATTATCGCAAAGAGTATGTACCAAACCTTGACGAGTTTATATCACGTTTAATCCTTTTTTCATCAGAAATGTATGATTTTTTCCTATTATAAACTGTTCATTTTACTCAAACAGTGTGCATTAGATCTCAACAAAATATGATAATAACTAAATATTAGAGAGTTAACAGATGGAATTGATGGAATCGATGGAACAAATCGAACCATACGCCATACGGACATTGACTTGATCTGCCTTAGACTAGTTTATATCAGATTTAAACCTCTTTATTGTTATTACAAACTGTTCATTTTACTCAAACAGTATGCACTAGATCTCAACAAAATATGCTTTTATCCAAATAATTGAAAGTTAACAGATGTGGTTGTTTACCAGATCCAGGATTCCTTGGTGGAACAAATCGAGCCATACCCATTACTGAATGTTGCTCTACCGTTATCAGTAAGGGAAGTTTTTAAGTATTCATTATTGCATACTCAGTATTAATGGTGCTATTTTTATTTACAGTGATTTGCTCAAATTTTGGTACCTTTGTCATTGTCATAGATGTGCCAACATAGCCTGCTAGTGGTTCAGCCGAAAGCCGTGTATTTAAGACAAATTAAAGCATTTTACACGAATCTGTAATCTATATACTGACAGTATATAAATTAGCTTCATGTATTTGAATGGGAATTCAACTTTGTCAATACTGCTGTTTTCTTCGTTTGTTGCCAAATTTTTTATTTCAAAAATACCAAATGACAATTTGAATGACTTATCCTTCACTTTTAAGCAATTTATAAACAATTTTAATTTTTTACACTTTCGCTGGGATCACTGAATGGACTCTAAACATAATCCGCAGCAGTAATGGGAAATTCCAGGTATATGTCTCCGTTTTTGAGGCGTTTACCTATGTACATACAAACTCACCCCACACACAGACCATCGATTCCTCAAACAAACATGATGGTAATGTACGCTTTCCATGCATTGGGGCTCCTAATAAATAGGATTTCAACATAGCAGTTCATTTGGCGCATACGATCTACCACCTTAGTATAAGTTTAGGTTAAGTTTAGGGTTTAAACAAGTGCTTTTTATGAAAAATAGGATAAGTGTGAAAGTTGTGATTTAGGTTAGAGTCAGATTCGAGGCGGAGTACGTATTACAGGTGATTGTTTCCTCAAGGTGGCCAATGAAATACATATGTTTTGTCAGTTTTGATGATGATTTGAACCTGGGACTTTGGGTATGTAGTCTGCGATCTAACCAACTATAATAAATTTAGTTGCATCAACATACAACAACAAATATTAAGAAGAAATCACCTCGATCAATTCGATTGAATTAATTAGAGCAAAAGTGGTAATAACGAGTTACTTAAACCAAATTAACTAATATTGTAATGTTTAAATTTGCCATTGGAAAGACGGATGGATTTTTATCAAAGCACTCATTAGTTGGGTTATTAGCGTAAAAAGCATAATAATTAGAGGCAGTAAGTATAATGCTTAATGTTCAATGTTTCAATTTACCATTGGAAAGACGGGGGGCTTTTATCAACGCGCTTATTAGTTGAGTTATTAGCTTAAAAAGCATAATAATTAGACGCAGGAAATATAAACTCTAAATACAAGTTAACAGAAATTATTAACTATGACAGCGTAGAACTGAAGAATAAAATAGCCAAAAAAATCACGCAGACATTTAGATTGAACAAAGGAGCCGTGTTTGCCAATCACCAATAAGAATTCGGAAGATAAAGCATCGCGTAAAAATTATATACAGAAATCACAATAGTCCATTATTTCGTTAAGCTAAGTCAACAACTTAATCAGGAGCAGCAGCGGGATCAGATGCTAAAAACGTTCTTCAATTTACCATTGGAAAGACGGGGGGCTTTTATCAAACCACTTTTAGTTGGGTTATTAGCTTAAAAAGCATTTAGCGGCAGCAAATATAAATTCTAAATACAAATTAACAGAAATGATTTACTATGACAGCGTAGAACTGAAGAATAAAATTGCCAAAAAAAATCAACGCAGACATATAGATTGAACAGAGGAGGCATGTTTACCAATCACCAATAAGAATTCGGAAGATAAAGCATCGCGTAAAAAGTATATACAGAAATCACAATAGTCCATTATTTCATTAAGCTAAGTCAACAACTTAATCAGGAGCAGCAGCGGGATCAGATGCTAAAAACGTTACTGTAAATCAATTGACGACTAGACTTTCACATCTACAATCATTTAGACGTTTTAGTGTGTATTTCAGCATACAGCTAAACAATATTTAGCTTGAATTTAAAATCACTTTGCTACCTCGTTTTAATGAACCCACACACACCGACTATTTTGATTGTCTAACTCATAAGCTTACAATGAAAATATGTATCAACTTGGCCAGGCCAATTATCTTTCGCAAAGAAAAACATACAAATTGATGTGTACTTACCTTTAACATCAACAAAACATGCTAACACATTCCTATGTCAAAATAGTTCCATGTGACTTAATGGAAGGAAGGAGCTCATGACTTTCATAACTACCTGCTTGAAGACAAAACGGTGTAATAATGCGTACATTGAGGAAGTCTGACAGCGGTGTATTGGGAGACAGAAAGCATTTTGACGTTATAAATTGCGCCGGTCCCCAGTAACTTTTAGTCCAACAATAACACGGTTACTCGATGAAGAGTCTCTTTAGTGTAGAGCACCAATGTTATCGTTACTCGCCTATCTCTCAAGTGTCTTCACATTTAAACACAACGCATGCGTGAAGTAGAGTACAATGTTTGGGTGATCCAAAATTGGTAGCAAGCAAGAGCTCTTGAAAAGTCATTTCAATATTGAGTGAACATATTGAAGGAGTTACGCGGGGTGTATGTGGGTGGTTGGAATAAATAAATGATAGCAATGACACTTGCTTCGGTTTAGATCATACTTGCTTCGGTTTAGATCATTACTACAACGAGGTTGTGTAACATTGTTTAAACTACCTACCTAAAACAATGATGTTAAATATCATAGCTTATCGCTGTGAGCTATGAGCATATATTCACCATTTTCGTTACAAGATATTTTTGACGTTTTGAAAACTTTTAAAAATAATTAAAAACAAACAACCAAAGACATCCAAGTGATCCAATCCATACACAAACACTTATTTACAACACGCGTAGCACGTTATTTAATCAAACATATTTTATATTTCGATTATGCAACAATATGAAACAATCGATTTTCACGCAAATGACTCCCTATCACTGCACAAGCATGATGGCAATGTAAATTTACCAATCAGGGAGCACCTTCTATAAGCTGCATATCCTATCAGCGACTGCTATACTTTGTTTAGTACTTTCAAAAGAAGTATCTGCATGTGCAACCATGACTGTTTCAAAATAGCCCGCCAAATTCATGTAGGTAACTCCGAGGTTGTGCATTGAATTGGTTTGAATGAGGAATACGGGAATCAGCGTCTTTTGTTAGAAGTCACACATGAGTAAAGTGGATAATCTCTATTGTTGATTGTCAAGACTTGCCACAAAGCTTACGACCATTCGCCGAAGGTTGCACCATGTGGTTGCACACAGATAAGAAACAAATGACCTTGATAAGCACATGCTCTTGATATAAAATTGAACTGAATCCTAATTAGTGTTCACATAAAAACGCGTGATATTATTTACACACAATGTGTGCCTACAACGATCCACGACACGTGCAACGCGTACGCGTACCATGTAGATTTATTGTGGAGGAAAGAAATACCACCGACAGAGAATCACCTTTAAACAATATATTATAAGCCTTTAGGGAAAATGCGTATTGATCTGTTGATGTTACTATTAACTAAATATAAAAGAAATAATTTGAAAATGTGGCCTTTATTGATGTACATCGTTAAGAATAAACAGTCAAGTGAAAAACCATTCGTATTTCCTTTTATAGATTGATAATCAAATATTCCGAATCAAAGACGATTGTATTCAACAATAGCGTGTCTGGGCAAATAAAGAAAACACTATTGTACGACCATTGTCAGTGTTGTTTAGTATAGTTATTGCTTTAAAAATGATTATTGGCATGTGTTTACATTTTTCTCTTATGTCACCATTGTTATATAATTGGTCATTCTATAGTAACCTAGTTGTCGTCAATTTTCAATTTTCATTACCATTCAATACATACGAGTGTATGCTGACCATTAACAATGTATGTGAGATCAACTATGTGATACATAATTAATACACTTGCGGAAGAAGTTAAGGAGTAACGGAACTTCAGGATTAAGCAAGCGATGCTATAAAATCTCTTATAACTCGAATTTAATCAGTCAAATTCCGCTGTCACACACAATTTTTAAAGATGAAACTGTTAAAGTGTTCAAATTGTGTTCATGTAGCTAGCGCCGTTGATGTATTTTCAAACCCGTTTGAGATGATCAGAATGGTATGTCAGCGAGTTTCACACAGTGGCGTGCCCCCCCCCCCCTTTGACTTATCAGTGGGGGAAATGTTCATTCGGGTGAACTGGAGTGGTCACTGTTCATGGCAGTTTGAGTCGGAAAGTTTTCTGATAAGATCAATAAGATGAAACAACGAATAGTGCATTAAGGGGGTACTACACCCATTGTATTTTTTATGCGGTTTTTTGCATTTTGTGAAGAAATGAGAAAAAAATGGACAACGTGGTATGCAAAATGAAGGGGCAAACCTTCTCGTTCTGTTGATGGCATCGGTATCAATGTAGCTTTTATACTTTTAAAGGTAGAAGCCAAAAAGAGGTACATCAGTCATGTACCTCTTTTGGCTTCTACCTTTAAAAGCATGTAAGCTACATTGATACCGATGCCACCAATAGAACGAGAAGATTTGCCCTTCATTTTGCATACCATTTTGTCCAATTTTTTCTCATTGTTTCAAAAAATGCAAAAAAAACGCACCAAAAAATGCAATGGGTGAAATAATTAAACTACAATTCCGGGGAACAGGATTGTGTGCCCCTCAATCAGAAAGTCCTGCGCACGCCACTGGTTTCGCGTTGCAACTTCTCAAAACGAACATGTTGGGAGGTATGGAAAAGGACAATTACCGCTGTAGATATAGTAATTATTCATATTGGCGCTAAACTTAGAGACCTACACGTTTGTCAAATAATACGGAAGGTTTTATTACAAACTCTAATGGTGACCCGCAGGTCAAATTGCTAGAATTGTACATTAAACACACCTAAACAGACACAATGCAATTTGCAGGCAGCAGCTTAATCAGCGCCAATATTGCAACATTGAAACAAACAACTATATAAACATCCAATCCAACCCAACCCCATCCCCCAGTAGGCAATGAGGATAAAGTGCCTTGCCCAAGGACACAACACGTTGGCACGAGCGGGGCTCGAACTCGCAATCTATGGATTATGAGTCGGGCGCCTTATCCACTCGGCCACACGTGCTCCCAAATAACATATGGTTATTGAAGAAGGAATATTCCAATGACTGCGTTCATTTGCATAATTTAGGTCTGATAGTATATCACATACCCCATTGCAGAAGTAAAGGTACCCAACTCAAATATAGGGTTCGTGCAAATTAGCCCCATTTTGTGCATGCTTGCTTGAAAGGCGTATCGCATTTCAGAAGCGTCGTATGCAAACAAATCTGAGCACCGCTGTATAACCATGATAAACGTCAAACTACCAAGCGGAGCACGAAATTCTGATCATCTAATACAGAGAACCCACAGTAATCGCAGTTTTGAGAAACTGTGTCCAGAATAGCTGGTTAAAGGTATAATTAGGTCGTATTTAAAACGTGTCATTAATATTTAATTTTTGTATTTTTGTAACTATACACAGGGCCAGTGGCGGCGCTACGGGTGACGGGGCAAAGGGGAAAAGGGGGCAGGAACACACACCCCACACACACACCCCCACCCGGGAATCAGCGTCTTTGTTAGAAGTCACACATAAGTAAAGTGGATAACCTCTATTGTTGATTGCCAAGACTTGCCACAAAGCTTACGGCCATTCGCCGAAGGTTCGGTTGCACCATGTGGTTGCACACAGCTAAGAAAAAAATGACCTTGATAAGCACAGGCTCCTGATATACAATTCTTAGTCAGTGGGAGTGGTCTATTAGTAGACACATAATCTGATTGGACAATCGCATGATTTTGGGTGTCGTCTATCAGGCTGTAGACGACCCCACGTCATCATGCGTGTTGATAACGCGTAGCACGCTCATAGAGGTGCGAGTATGTATCGCGTTATATGCGTAGACGCAGTGCGAAGTACTCGCACGCGCTAGCAGTACGCGCAACAAAAGATGTAAAGTTGTAAACAAGTTTCGTTCATTTTAGAAAAAGGGGAGTTTTTATGACGGTAACTTAATTTTTGCTTTAAAAAATGGTTTACAGTTATTAAAATAATATTTAACTGACTAAGAATGAGAATAAACGATAGGAATTTTTATTTTGCCTATCCTCTACCTATGATAGACGACAGGCAGGTCCAATATTTTTATCGTAGTGGATACCGGCTGCACCGGCATCCACTACTCAAAATACTGGTCCTGCCTGTCGTCTATCACACGGTAGAGGATAGGCAAAATAAAAATTCTATCGTTTATTCTCTAATTGAACTGAATCCTAAGTGTTCACAATTACACGTGATAATTTACACACAATGTTTGCCTAAAACGATTCACGACACGTGCAACGCGTACACGCACCTTGTATATTTATTGTTGAGGAAAGAAATACCACCGACAGAATCACCTTTAAACAATACTATAAACCTTTAGGGGAAATGTGTATTGATCAGTTGATGTTACTATTAACTAAAAATAATAGAAATTATTTGAAAATCTGGAATTTACTGATATACATCGTTATGAAAAACAGTCAAGTGAAAAACCATTCGTATTTCCTTTTATAGATTGATTTGATAAAATATTACGAATCAAAGAATATTATATTCAAACAATAACGTGTCTGGGCAAATAAAGAAAACACTATTTACTTAATGTACGACCATTGTCAGTGTTGTATAGTTATTGCTTTAAAAATGATTATTGGCATGTGTTTAAATTTTCCTCTTATGTCACCACTGATTGGTCATTCTATAGTAATCTAGTTGTCAATTTTCAATTTTCACTATACCATTCAATATATATGCCGACCATTAGCAATGTATGTGAGATCAACTATGTGATACATAATTAATACACTTGCGGAAAAATATAAGAGTAGCAGAACTTCAGGATTAAGGAAGCGATGCTATAAAATCTCTTATAACTCGAATGTAATCTTTCAAATTTCGCTGTCACACACAGCTTTTAAAGATGGAACTGATGGTAAAGTGTTCAAATTGTGTTCATTTAACTGGCGCCGTTAATGTATTAAAACCCTTTCGAGAGGATCAGAATGGTATATGTCAGCGAGTTTCACGCAGTGGCGTGTGCCCCCAGTTTGACTTATCAGTGGGGAAATGTTCATTCGGAGGAACTGGAGTGGTCACTGTTCATGGCAGTTTGAGCCGGAAAGTTTTCTGATAAGATCAATAAGATTAAACAATGAAAAGTGCATTAAACTGAATCTGTGAAATAATTAAACTACAATAGAGGTTATCCACTTTACTCATGTGTGACTTCTAACAAAAGGCGCTGGTTCCCGTACTATTCCTCATTCAAACAAATTCAATGCACGACCTCGGAGTTACCTGCATGACTTTGGCGGGCTATTTTGAAACAGTCATGGTTGCACATGCAGGTACTTCTTTTGAAAGTCCTAAACAAGGTATAGTAGTCGCTGCTAGGATATGCAGCTTATATAACACGGATAACCTCTATTCCGGGGAACAGGATTGTGTGCCCCTCAGTCAGAAAGTCCTCCGCACGCCACTGGTTTCGCGTTGCAACTCCTCAAAACGAACAAGTTGGGAGGTATGGAAAAGGTCAATTACCGCTGTAGATATGGTAATTATTGGCGCTAAACTTAAAGACCTAAACCTTCGTCAAATAACATATGGTTATTGAAGAAGGAGTATTCCAATGACCAGTGGACTTCGGTTGTATATATAAATGCGCATATATAAATGCGCACGTGACATCTACAAGTCGCCATACCGTATTAAACGATATAAGGTACCCGGATGTACATAAACTCCCCGTGCAAAAGTATAGGGGAAAATGACAGGTCGCAAGGAAAATTGCTTTTGCAAAATAGTGGCATTGATTGCAAAGGGTAAAATAACTTGACCCGAAAGATAAACTCTTTATTAACGTTTTCCATAACGGAAAAAACAAATTAACTGCGGAAAAGCTAGATATAGGTGATTTACAAACTTATATTTCATAATTTCCGTGCTAAATGGGCGTGCCAATTGGCCATATCTATGACGTAGTGCTGGTTTCATACTATCATGCTGCTTGCCGCCGACCGGCGTGACACACGCGCATTGTAGACAAACAGACAAACAAGACTTGTGAATGGCTGATAAGTCATGCCTCTTGTCGCAACGGCATGAAAGTATGAAAGGGGACAAGGTCAGAACTGTGCAGGCGGCGGATGACATGATCGAGCCGGCAACTTGTGAAACCGCCCGGCCGTATGGCATTTTCCAATATAGAGGGTATCATTACTACGTCATTGGTGTGATTGCTCATGCATACAATTCCTCCACATAGGCTGTTTAGCTTATTCATGAAAGTGGCCTCTCAGTTGACATGATATAACAGTAACCTTTATGTCATTAGTGAGGCCCACAAAGTGAACAATGCTATAACTTGGAGGACAAACAAACGAACACCGCCAAATTCGACTGACGTGTGTACAACGTGGGAAGCTATGGGGAAATTGAAGACTCGCTCTCTGATCATGCATGTGTTTATGGTTCGGTTAGCGGTTACTTAGCAACTCTCGTTCCGCTTGGGTTTATTGCATACACTCTATAGTGGGTTACTCCATATGAAATCAAGGAGGCTTCCCACCTGACCCCCTCAGATTTGCTTTATATTTTAGTCATAGGTTGTACCTGTAAAAATATTAAAAACCTGCAAATTTGAGGTCTGTAGCTCTTACGGATTTTCTGTGGCAGTCATTTAAAGTTGGAGTAGGTGGGTCTAAATTTGGATCCAAAAGTTGCCCTTTAAATAAATTTCATCTTTGGGAGCCTGTGCCTTCTTTATAAAAAGAGAGAGAGGTCTGAAACCTTGTATACACACTAACTGCATGCCCAATTTGTCAAAAAGTAAAAAAATATAAATTTCTGTAATTGCGCGTTGTGTCACGGGGTCATTAAATATGCAAGAGAAAATGTAATGTTTTGTAAACTGGCAAGTTTAGACCCCCTAAATTGACATTTTTTGTCAGATTAATTATTTTTTTTGTCACTGATGGTATAAATAGGTTAAATACAATGCATATCCAAAAATTGACCTCACATTTCATTTACATTTCGAACAGCGCCCTCACGAAGATGAAATTTATTGCAAATTCAACATTTTCAGGGGCCCGAAGTCGATGTGGTCCACCTTCAAAATTTATAAAACATCACTTTTATATGACTACTAGTCTTAAATTACAACTTTGTTAAGTCCCAGTAATTGTCTAGGTTGACTTCATATAAAACGACAAGCCCAAAGTTGACCATTTTCTTATGATTGCATGTACTGCAAATGTGCCGAATTCGGAAGGCTTAAAAGTCAAATTGGTCCCAATATTGAAAATAAAATGGAAATAAAAGTAAAATAGGGCCAATAACTATGCATCTAGTCATTTTTTTCAATATTGTGGCCATTTTTTGACTTTCTATGCCTTCCGAATTCGGCACATTTGGAGTGCATGCAATCATAAGAAAATGGTCAACTTTGGGCTTGTCGTTTTATATGAAGTCAACCTATAAAATTACTGGGATTCAGCAAAGTTGTAATTGAAGACTAGTAGTCATATAAAAGTGATGTTTTATAAATTTTGAAGCTTGACCACATCGACTTTGGGCCCCCTGAAAATGTTGAATTTGCAATAAATTTCATTTTCACGAGGGCGCTGTTCGAAATGTAAATAAATTGTGACCTCAATTTTTTGGATATGCATTGTATTTGTCCTATATATAGCATTAGTGACAACAAAAAACAATTAATCTGATAAAAAATGTGAATTTAGGGGTGCTAAACTTGCCAGTTTACAAAACATTACATTTTTTCTTGCATATTTAATGACCCCGTGACACAACACGCAATTAAAGAAATTTATTTTTTTTACTTTTTGATCAATTGGGCATGCAATTAGTGTGTATACAAGGTTTCAGACCTCTCTCTCTCTTTATTAGGAAGGTACAGGCTCCCAAAGATGAAATTTATTCAAAGGGCAACTTTTGGGTCCAAATTTAGATCCCCCTACTCCAACTTTAAATGGCTGCCATAGAAAATCTGTATATTGAAAATAAAATGGAAATAAAAGTAAATAGGGCCAATAACTACTCATCTAATCATTTATTTTCAATATTGTGGCCAATTTGACTTTTAAGCCTTCCAAATTCGGCACACTTGCAGTGTATGCAATCATAAGAAAATGGTCAACTTTGGGCTTGTCGTTTTATATGAAGTCAACCTAGACAATTACTGGGACTTAGCAAAGTAACTGTTGTAATTTAAGACTAGTAGTCATATAAAAGTGATGTTTTATAAATTTTGAAGGTGGACCACATTGACTTTGGGCCCCGGAAAATGCTGAATTTGCAATAAATTTCATCTTCGTGAGGGCGCTGTTCGAAATGTAAATGAGTTGTGACCTCAAATTTTTGGATATGCATTGTATTTATCCTATATATAGCATCAGTGACAACAAAAAATAATTAATTTGACAAAAAATGTGAATTTAGGGGGGCTAAACTTGCCAGTTTACAAAACATTAAATTTATTTAAAGGGCAACTTTTTAGTCCAAATTTAGACCCCCCTACTTAAACTTTAAATGGCTGCCACAGAAAATCCGTAAGAGCTACAGACCTCAAAATTGCAGGTTTTTAATTTTTTTACACGTACAACATATGACTAAAATATAAAGCAAATCTGAGGGGGTCAGGTGGGGAGCCTCCTTGATTTCATATGGAGTGACCCTAGTCGGTTAATTTTGTGGGGTTCATTATCGAACCCCAACGGTTTTAGCTTGTATTTATATTATTTATCAACACAGGCCTATTTGTTTGTGATATTTCAAGCGTTTTAAAATTTCAAAATAATCCCATTCAATTACACGGTTGACGATGAAAATTTACTGAATTTAGAGAATGCAATGCGGCCACCACCTGGAACTGTGGTCGCAATTTCAGTGATTGACAGTGAGTTAACACGAACATGGCACTGGCCATCTAGTCACGTGCGCATTTATATATGCGCATTTATATATACAACCGAAGTCCACTGATGACTGCGTTCATTTGCATAATGTAGGCCTAATAGTATATCACATACCCCATTCCAGAAGTAAATGTACAAACTCAAGTGCAAATTAGCCCCATTTTGTGCATGCTTGCTTAAAAGGAGTATCGCATTTCAGAAGCGTCGCATGTAAAAAATCTGAATAAACATGATAAACGCCAAACTACCAATTGGAGCACGAAATTCTGATCATCATACATATAGAGAACCGACAGGGATGTTAATTTCGAGAAGCTGTATCCAGAATAACCGGTTAAAGGTATAATTACGTGGTATTTAAAAAGTGTGTCATTAATCTGAAGTAGTGATGTTATATCTGTAACTTTCACGCACACATGGCCGGGTTTACCACAGGGGCTAATGGGCCAAGGTCCAGGGGCCATGATCTAGAGGGGGCAAATTTGCTGTCATGGGGGTGTGGGTTTGACCCAATTAATCGCATATTTGATCATTTTAGCTTAAATGCGAGCTTCGCGCAAATTTGTAAGAATTTCAACAATATATGTCAAAATTTTAGCGCATTTGGCCAGAGAACCAATCATTTTACCGTGCCCGTTGGTCAGCAAAAGGTAAATCCGAAACTGCACGGACAACTGCGATACCGCGTTCTTTACAAAGTTTCAATTTGTTTTATATTTGGTTTCTATCGACGAGCAAATGTACCAAATGAATTGCTTTTATGTTCATGTTATTAAATTTCCGTTATCAATCCTTACAGTCACGTATATAGGAACTGAAAAATAAGTTGACCTGAAATAGCAATTCGGTCAGGAAATTAAAAATACAAACAACTAACAAACACAATACAAACACTGACAACTAAAACCCCATCACTATAAAAAGCATATTATTTATCATATGTAATTGTTATTCATTTGGAGCTTTGTTGTTTTCTCCTAATTTTTGATTCGTGAGTTTTGCTAAATTTCTTTGTGTTATAGTTGATAATTGCCTTTTGGTCGACTCCCCATGATATTCTTGCTGTTCATAATTTATGATTTTCATTCTATTTTTTATCAGTTTTCATATAAAAAATAAACAACAAAATATGATGTGTGTATATTTATTTAGCACCTACATTTTCGTTGCAATTTTATTCTATTTTTGACCATATAACGCCAATGAATGCTTTTCATCAATACAATGACCCTCCTTCGTGGATTTACTCACACGCATTTTTAAATAACAGAAAGGTGCTTTTAACTAAAATAATACTAAACAAACGATGGACTTAAGTGATTAGAATAAAAATAAATTTGATATCTGTGTTTCCATGTAGCTATACGCAATATCAACAATCCTTGAGTGAGTCGATGAGCTTTACATCTACGTGAAAATATTTTGTAATTTTATGTCCAGATTGAGTACCTATTATGAATTTCAATATAGACTTACTGCATACTATAAAAATCTAATTAAAAGAAAATTGGCCTGAAAATACACAGAGTAAAACCAAATTAGACGACAACGTAGACAGACACCAAAGAATTCATAGAAATTGAAAATGAACTGATGGAGATAGTATAGGCCCTAATGGGCAAGATGGCAATAATGACAGACAACACGTTTATCTCGGAACCAAGATTGTTCATGCTGCTTGGATTGATGCAAAGACATCCTTTGTGACAAAAGCTAGACGCGCTAGATGTTTGATGAGAGATTAACTTTCGCGTCAACACAAAAGCGCCGCAAATACCACAGATAGTTGTGTACGGTGTAGTTAATGGTCATGGCGCGGGCCCGGAAGATTTAAACCATAGCGAGATATGGGCGACCAATCACAAGGCAGATCCATTTAAAGATGCATTACATCATGGCCAATTTTAGTTAGGCCAGAAATTGGCCTAACTCTCCATAGAGTCCCGTGTTAAAAATCTTAACCGCAAGGCAAAGTCAGTAGTCCACTTGGGAAGCTAACAAACAGAGGGAGTGCGGTGACTGAAAAGATCAGATACAGATGTGAAAATCTATCAGTTGCACACAAATCAATATAAATCAGAGTTGTATGCTTAAATGTAATAGCCAGAGTATGCAAAATGGGCAAGTGGACTACGGAGAAGTCTAGACAAAAGCTGGCGACATGAAGGAGGCGTATGTATACCATCAATGTATTAAAGTTACTCACTATGACTTATGATGCTGGACAAAGATTTTGAACAAAAAACAGGTGGTGGTCGCCGTGCATCCTCTAAATTCAGAAAATTTCATCGTCAACCGTGTAATCCAGGCGTGTAATTGAATGGGATTATTTTGAAATTTTAAAACTCTTGAAATATCACAAACAAATAGGCATATGTTAATAAATAAACTCAACCAATAAAGTATCGAAACGATTATATATGTTCAGATTTATCGGGAACTGAAATATATAGCAAAAACCTATTTAATGTATATAAAGCGCAGCTTTCTCCTGCGCATTTTGATACCTCTTTTGTTGCTCTACGATATCATTTGGTCGAGTTATGGGCGTTTAAGTGGCTTCAAGTCGGATTTTGAAAGTTGCACTTAGCTCCTATTCAAGCCCCAAATGCGTTCTTCGTGTATACACACAAAATCAAGACAAAGGGCACCGATGTGCTCTGTTTACTTAACCATGAACATTACTTTATTTTACTCCTTCGACTTCCAACTTCAAAGCAAAGCTAACAAATCAATCAAGCCTGACACCACCTTAGAAGGCCTTCGGCGCATCTTGCGCAGGAAATGGCGAGACACTGACCAAGGAAGATAAGACATCTTGTTCAGAGCATGCGACAACGAATCCAGGCAGTGATAGACAGTGATGGTGGGCACACCAAGTATGGAGATGTCAGCAGGAAGCGTTCATGAGATAAGTCAGAGATAAGTAAAGGGTAGCAAGTATTAAAGTTGGAAGTCGAAGGAGTAAAATAAAGTAAAGTTCATGGTTAATTAAACAGAGCACATCGGTGTCCTTTGTCTTGATGGTGTGTGGGGTTGTGTGTGTGTACAGACGAACGCGTTTGGCCTGAATAGGATCCGAATTGAAGCCACTCAAGCGCCCGTAACTCGACCAAATGATATCGTAGAGCACCGAAAGAGGTATCAAAATGCGCAGGAGAAAGCTGCGCTTTATATACATTAAATAAGTTTTTGCTATATATTTCAATTCCCGATAAATCTGACCATCTATAATCGTTTCGATACTTTATTGGTTGAGTTTAATATAAATACAAGCTAAAACCGTTGGGGTTCGATCATGAACCGCACAAAACTAACCGAGTATATGGAAAATGCCATACGGTCGGGCGGTTTCACAAGTTGCCGGCTCAATCATGCCATTCGCCGCCTGCAAAAAAACAGATTAGAAACTAACAACGGCACAGAGAGCCATGAAAAGGCAGATACTATAAAGTTTTCCAATAATTGGCCCTTCCTGCCGTTGGTGGCGTTTTGTCTCGGCTAACGCGAATCACAGGCGAATCAGGATGGAATTAGCAAAGCGGAAACCTGAAATCGGGGCAAAGGTTTTTGATTACATTTTTACAGTATTCAAAGTTAATTTGGTAACTGTTAGGACTATGTAACTGAAATTTTGGTACGAACATAGAGGCAATTACTGTTAGCGTTTTGCTGATGTCAATTTGTTTAATTGACTAGAGCTCATTGTGGTTTTTCAAGAAATTCAGGCTGAAGAAATTATTCCTAATTAATTATGCAAGATATTAAAACGTAATTTGGTTCTATTGTACTTGTACTACATATGTACCAAGTCTCAATTAGATAGTCCTATCAGTTACCTAACATATCAACTTTAAAAACTGTGACAATGTACTTAAAAACTTTTGCCTCGATTTCGGTTTTCCGCTTTGCTAATTCCGGCCTGATTGGAGTTAGCAGAACCAAAACGCCACCAACGGCTTGAAGGGGTTAGTTAGAAGAAAACTCTTTGATTATGATATAGATTATATAACGGCAAAACTTTGTGTTATGTTGACAGATGAGTATCAAAAATGTATAAATGAACGAAATAAAACATAACTGTCCTAATGTAATGGTCGAAATATAATCACTCAATTACGGGATGCCGTATTTAGTTAAACTCGCCACACCAGCTCGTGAAATGAAACAATCCCAACTTGTGGTTTATAATTACATATGTATTTCAACTACTAACTGACTGAAGTACACTAACCGCAGTGGCGTACCGTGGCCGCCCCAACCCCGGGGGGCTGAAGAAGAAACAATTTTGCCGCCCCTTCCTTAACAGCCCGAAAAGGTTGACCCAATTTTTTTCACGGTCGTTTGAAAAAGTGAAGAGCAAAAAAAAAAAAAAAAAAAGGGTTTTAGGCGCTAGCGTCCCAAAAGCAACCTTTTAAAAAAAATGTTTATGCTTGGCGCCCTTTTTTCTTTGCTAATTCGTTTTGCCGCCAACTTCGTTTTTGCCGCCCCTGTTTTTGCCTCCCCTTCTTCTTCCGCCGCCCCTCCATTTTTGCCGCTCCTTGCTTTTACCCCGGGGGGCTGGCACCCCCAAAGCCCCCCCAAAATACGCGCATGAACCGGACACACTCACAGACAGCAATTATATATTTGACATGTTCATGACTAAACCAAACAAACATTCCTTAAAACTTAGGAATACGTATAAAGAGCTTGACGAAAAATGGAAAGAAAACTGTTTTCATGTAACATTTCACAAGATCGTTGTGTAAAAAGCAGAGCTTTAGTTAGACGGAATCATCCCGAGGCCATGTCTGCCTTTGTAGGAACAAGATTGGTATTATATTCTCATGACACCTGTCAATCCAAATCGATCCACATAATAGGGTTTACGTCATATATAATGTATAATAAATAGGTGATGTAATATTATTTAATTTTCTTTTTCCTTTAAGATAGTAGAGGTCTTCAGATCATATTACTTTTTAAGTGTTGGTTATTTTGCTTCACCCATACCTTTCCCTATGAGGGTGGGTTTTATTCTTCTCAATATTTGAGCACAAACACCGCAACATTTTCAGGTGGACCGTCAACGTTGAGAACTTAGATGTAATACATCGATGCAGACCAAACCGAATCCAATCATATTGTGTAGCAGCATCGTCAGCCATGTCATCCTCAATGGAAAATGATTCAAGAATGTGCCTCCAGTGGTTATCCTAATGAATCCTTGCCCTGTGTAAAATAAATCTGGATTATCTTGCTCGAATCTTTGTTATAATTTCTTTTGTAAACTATTTCTTACTATTTCGATACCAGAAGTAACAAACGGCCCCAAACTATGCCAGCTCTATATACGTCTCCGTTTGTGGCAGCATTTTAGAGATGGCATGTCACATGCCAGTAATAGCATAAGCGTAAATAGTAAGCACAAATATACGATCTGCCATGGGCAAATTTGTGATCTCTTGCAAGAATGTGAAGCATTTTGACAAGCCTTAGTTTTAAAAAAATTGTCCCATTTAGTTTATACCCTCAATCCTCAACACTTGACTTCAAAATAGTTCAATGCATGGAACGTTTTTGTGTGACCTTGAAATAGCTAGAGGTCACAATATTAAACCTATAACAATATTAAGCCGGGTACAAAATATCATAGTAAATACTATAGGGCATCCTTTTAACTTAAAACTTTAAAGAGTAAACTTAACGGTATAGTATGACAATACTAGAGATATTCCTAATTTTAAACTTGGAATAACTTCTACTTTCCACATCCGTTTCAGTCACTCACCATAGCGCGAGCATGAAGCTGTTTGACGAAACATTATCACTACTTTTGTGGTCAGCAAATATCTTGTATGAGCGCCAGCGCCACCACTATATGATTATTATACTCTATCCAGAGGAAGGCCCTTCGAATCATAGGTGTGAGCGAAGAGGAAGCGATTACAGAGCTGAACATCACATCTCTCCATCAAAGACGCAAGTTGCTGCAGCAACAGTCCTCTACAAACTGCACACCAGCTTGTGCCCACCAGATCTGAACGCACTGCTACCAAAGCCATTTGTAGTCAGAAGAGTGCCTTGCCATGCTCTCACAGTACCAGTTTCTAGAACCATATCTACTGGCAGGACCTTCACCCACACTGCAGTCCACGTTTGGAATAGCCTACCAGATGGATCAGTCGGAGACGTAACTGAGAACGGCGTACCATCCTTCAAGAGCAGAGTGCATAAGCATCTTATTTCACGTGACTATTGTTACCCCTTCATTCTCGTTGTTCCTGAGCTGCTGTGAACCACTGATTGGCCCATGTGGTTGTCGTTTTTAGTGCCTAGGTGCCTAACCGCTAGCTTAAGTCAATTGAATCGGTTGATATCGCGAACGTTCCAAAGGCACCATACAGATATATATATATATACGGTAGTCCGTCAAATCTTAGAAAAGGCCACAGAAAGACAAACACCAATACACTGGAACTTCATATAATTCAAAGCAGCATTTTACACCATATGGAGAGAGGCCCTTTGGAAATGTATGCGATCAGTTGAAGTAGATAACCAGCTAGGTCAACCACATTGAAAGAATGTACACGCGAACCAAATGTTCAGTCGTAGTAAATATAAAGATCGCTGATTGGTTTGAAGTCTTCTCTCACCATGCCTCTTCAATATGTATCTAGAGTTTGTCGTGAATTGGAAAAAGTATGCTGGGGAAATTAACCCGACAAAATGCAAAATCGTGTGCTGAGATGATTCTGAAGATATCATGCTGAACCAAAAACCTATTCACAAAGTAAATAACTTTCTTTCTAGTGTGGCCGCCTGTGCATTCGGTAGACTGGAAAACACCATCTGGTCTAACGATGACATTACCAAATCTCTAAAAAATAAAGTAAGGTTCTACTAGTTGCTCATGCTGCCTATTGCCATCTATGGGTCAGAAACCAGGGCGTTGCTTAAATCTGATCGTCACAGACTGGATGCTTTTGAAATGCGTGGAGTTTCTCTCCTTGATAAAATCCGCAACAATTTAATCAGGCAGTCACAACATCTCAAGCTCCATCAATGATGTTATCTGCCGGAGACATTTGAAATGGACTGTGCATGTCTTTACAATGCCTCAACATCGGCACCCCCACCAAGCCTACATAATACACTAAGCCAAAAAAGAAACTTGTAATTTTTCACAAGGTCATTATCTTAAAAACCTGTCCATCAAAATTAACCAAAATTGCACACAGGATTGCCTCAATACTCTACTCTAAACACATGTCAGTAACCAAGCAGTTGTCCAACTGAGACAACAGCAAAATGCACTGATATGAAACAGCTTGCTGGACCACATTCACAGCCCGATAATTGGCACCCAGCAAAAGAAATCTGTGAGAATCGTTGACCAGATGATAATTTACAAAACGGTGTTGCTTTCTGCTTTTCACGCACTTTCTTTAAGAAACAGGTCTTGTTCCACACTATTCCACTTACTCTCTGGGAATTATCATCTGTGCAAGGACCTTGTTCAACGATTGTCACAGATTTTTTGACCTTGTGAAAAATTATAAATTATTTATAAGTTTCTTTTTTTGCTTAGTGTAGTATACCTGCAAAGCTGAATCATTGTGCACTTTGTGATAAAAGCATGAGAATGACCACACATGAAGTACATGGACCAAAGTTTACTTTAAGATGGGGAGCCATTTCAGATTTGACCCCTAGTGATAGACATGGATAACGCTAATATCAGATCATGGTCTGCTGATCTTCTAGACAACAGGAACAAGATACAGATCAGGGATGTAATTTGGATCAACCGACAAGGGGAAAACACTAGGAATACAGATGAGGGGAACTATATCTTACTGAATATTTTCGACAAACTTCTATCGCCGCCACCGGTAGCAACTTCAGGAAAGAAGAAGAAGCAACGTTGTCAGTCTGGTGAAGTACTGCCTTGCAACATGAAACTATAACTAAGGTATGTTTACTTAAAATGAATTTGATAGTATGAATTCCCATCCATTTTAACATCCAGATGAACCTAATTCAACAAAGAATGTTACTTTAGAACTATTTCTTTATGGTGTGCTTAGAATCGGTTTAAGATGCGAGTAAAATAGAATTTCATATCCTAATATAGAAATACCGTAATATAATTTGTTCACACTTAAGGGCATATCTGACATGGAATACCTAATAATAAATTTAAAAGTACGTAACATTTGTTTACTAACATAACATCACAGTTTTAAAATCTGTCACAATTTGTCTTTTGATTCACTTGCGCTTGCATGTATATTGCATTGGATTATTTTGCAACCGTGCAACCATTTTTTCAATGATAGTAAAAGATATTTCCACTTGGCCCCGTCGGCCGCGATAGACAAGTAGCTTTTGATTTTTAATTTTTTTTTATTTATTTATTTATTTATTTATTTATTTATTTATTTATTTATTTATTTATTTATTTATTTATTTATTTATTTATTTATTTATTTATTTATTTATTTATTGATTTATTGATTGATTGATTGATTGATTGATTGATTGATTGATTGATTGATTGATTGATTGATTGAAGTAAATTAATAAAATAAGTATGTTGATTGCATTTTGATTGGAAGAGAATTCCATAGACGAGAACCAGCGGTTTGAAATGTTCTATCATCCCGTAGTAAGAGTTCTGGTTTTGGGAACAAAGAGAAGTGTTGTGTCAAGTGATGAACGAGTGGCGTACTTTGGTTTTCGAAATGTGATGAGTTCTTGCAAGTATTCACACACTTGTATGTGATAATCAAAAGCGTGAATTCGATACGAATGAATTCGATTCTATAAATTAGGAATATAATGTGAAATGACTATCAATCGATCAATCAATCAAGTTTTCAAGTTATCAACAATCAATAATAAACCGATGAATCATGGAATATTACTGATTACTAACTAATATACCAAATAAATAAATAAATAAATAAGTCAGTAAATAAATAAATATATAAATAGGCATAGGCCTAAATAAATACAAATGCAGAATGCAGTTAGTATTTTAGTTACAAAATTCCAAACATTCTATTATAATTTTCTGCTATACACGCAAATGACCTGTGCCTTTTAGGGTCCGCGCCTAATCAATAATGAGTCTATCACCATGCTCACACGATAGTTAAAATACTGTATCCCTGTAGGATTATCTACTGACCAGGTGCTAAACAACTCAATAAAGTGGATGCTATATACAGTACCCAATCAAGTGTACATATCAATGTCATAACAGGGCATTATACAAAGAATGGTCAAAAGTCAACGTTTCCAAAGAAGTTTCGTGCGGGAATTATATTATAAAGTCTATTATAGCTGTTCCAAAATCAGTTCCAGACCCTCTTTCCAGACGAACATTTGTATGTTGTTACAAGGAATTCAAAGTAATTTTATCATCAAGTGACCCACATAGAGGAATACGACATCTATCGTGAGCCAATCTGCATTCTGTTGCCTGCAAAAGCCGACGATCAGGTAAATATTCTAACAGGAGCGTGACTAGATATTCGTGATAAGCTTAAAATGCATTGAGAACGCCAAATTGCAGTCACAAATATATAATATTAGTAAATCACTAAAGCGAATGGTAACGTAGGTTTGTGGAAAAGAACTGCAATAACAATAACAAACTATGTGCCCTAAGAGTTGTCTTTGGCATGTCGCTTTTTTGAAATATCACCAAAAATATCAAAATTTTGGAAATATGCCCCAAAATTTAAAATAAACACGAACCTTCCATAATAAATACATTTTCGCAATCGGCGGCCCAGTTACTACCTGCCGCTGTGATTTGGGGTAACTCGTTGCTTCCCCTCTCCAGATACCTGTACTTCAAGTTCGCCCATACCCCACGCCTTAATGCAAAGTCAAAATCCTATGAAGTTGGATTATATCATTACCCGACTTGAACCTGTTTCCCTCTGTAAATATAGGCTAAAGAATACAAAGAATGTTACCTTCGAACTATTTCTTTGTAGAATCGGTTTGAATTGGGAACAAAATAGAATTTTATATTCTTTTATTGAATACAGTAACAGAATATATCAGACACGTAATACATGATGATAAATTTAAAAGCACGTAACATTTGGGTACTAACATAATAAAATCTTTCACAATTTGTCTTTTGAATCACTTGTGAAGAGCGCCTGGATTTGGTAAGCGCACACTGGCATCAACTTTGCTTAATCATGAAAATGTTAATGTACATTACGTGGATTATTGATGATGTATGCAAGCATTTTCTCAATGGTAGTAAGAAGATATTTCCACCTGGCCCCGTCGGCCGCGATAGACAGGTAGCTTTTGAAGTTAGTACATCTCCTAAAAGAGATTTATACACAGCCCGCTGCAGTATAATCAATTTTGGCATTAAATTAAAGCAATACCAGAACTATGTTCATGTCTATGAATTAAAGAGAAACTTACTTATTATAAGCATTGCAAAATCCAGGATTCGTCCTACAACTTCTATAAAGTTAATCTTTCTGCATTTCTTTTTTCTGCATTATTCATTGTGTATTGCTGTTCGATGACAAGGCGTATGTACAGTGTGAAACGAGTGAGGAAGAACCTCCACCATTGAGATCTGAAGTTGAGCTTGCCATGGAACAAATGAAAAATGCTAAGTCACCTGGCATTGATAATGTATCTTCTGAGTTGTGGAAGGCAACTGGGAAAGAAGGGATAGACCTAATGTGGCGTCTATGTGGTATCATCTGGAAAAAGAAGAAATGGCCGAGAGACTGGTGCAGGGCAGTATTTATTCCACTGCCAAAGAAGGGAAATTTGAAAGAGTGTGCCAATCACCGGACCATCAGCCTGATTTGTCATGCAAGTAAAGTGCTTCTGAAGATCATCATCAAGAGAATGAAGTACAAAATGGAGCAAGAAATAGCTGATGAGCAGGCAGGATTTCGTGAAGGAAGGGGTACTAGGGACCAAATTGTCAATATCAGGAATGTGATTGAGAAATGCAGAGAGCATAGACTTCCTCTTTACATGTGCTTCATAGATTACAGTAAAGCTTTTGACTGTGTTAGCCACCCTCAGATGTGGGAAACTATGAAAAAGATGGGTTTCCCAAGTCATCTTGTGGATCTGATCAGCTGCTTATATGAAGAGCAAGAATCGGCAGTCAGAACAAGTAGTGGAGACACAGATTGGTTCAAGATTGGAAGAGGCTTACGACAGGGCTGTGTGCTATCACCAAACCTATTTAACATCTACTCTGAAGACATAATGAGAACAGCTTTGGAGGGGTTTGAAGGTGGAGTGAAGTTTGGCGGTACAAAAATTACTAACCTGAGGTACGCCGATGATACCACTCTTATTTGTAGCAGCAGAGTAGAGCTGATTGATCTTTTGAAGCGCATCAAAGAGGCCAGCGAAGAAAAACACCTTCTCCTGAACACAAAGAAGACAAAAATAATGGTTGTAGACAGAGAGTGGAAAAGTGATGAGTTTGTGATAGATGGACAGCAGATTGAGGAGGTGAAGCAATTTGAATATCTGGGTTCAATGATTAACAACAGTGGTGACAGCACAACTGAAATTAAGAGAAGACTGGCTATTGCAAGGACAACTGTGCAGGGCATGTCAAGCATATGGAAAAGCAGAGGCCTATCCATTGACCTCAAGGTACGCCTACTTCGTGCAACTGTGTTTTCCATTGCCACTTATGGATGCGAGTCTTGGGCTATGACCAAGAATGATAGAAAAAGAGTAGATGCTTTTGAGATGTGGTGTTACAGGAGGCTTCTACGAGTGACATGGAAAGACAGGAGAACAAATTCCTGGATCCTCGACAAGATTGGTACTAGTCTAACCATCAGAAGCGGCATAATGGAGAGAAAGCTGAAGTACTTTGGCCATATTGTCAGGAAACATGGAGGTGTAGAAAAACAGATTTTGCAAGGGGCTATGGAAGGCAAACGAGGAAGAGGACGTCCACCAACATCTTGGACTAATGACGTGAAGCTGGTTTCTAACCAGGGAATGCAAGGTGCAACGCACTTGGCATCAGATCGAGTGAGATGGCGTACTCTTGTGAAGACCACAGCAGCGCTACACAGCACCACCTGACACAGAGAGAGAGATTGCTGTTCTGTGTTTTTTGATGTTTTTGTAAGGCGCTGTGTGCTCCGTAGAGCGCCTTATAAGTATTGTGTAATAAGAATAATAACAACAACAATAATAATACTAATAATACCATTCCTAGAGAGCGGTTGTGAGTGCATCCGTGGTGGAAGGCTTGGGTATTGAAGAAACCAAATTATCTGTTTGAGATAATGTTATAATGTTATTGTTGATGAGCTGCAGAAGAACTTGATTATGAATCACCTTTTCCAGAAGATTACAGCAAATTGGTTGCAATGGTCTGTAGCCATGTAGACTATGCCATAGTCGAATTTTATTAAAAATATGTTATTATTAGTCATGATGAACCCATTTCGTTGAACTCAAAATTATACTGATGTTTATTAAAATTAAAGTATTCAATAGTAAAATGGTCATAAAGAATATCAGATAATTAGTGACAATAAAAGTAATTGAATGCAACATTATCTTGCATAATTATAATGGCTCACTTTAATACTGAACAATTCTGATTTTGGAATCTACCAGTTTATTGATAGCAAACCACGAAATTCCGACTATGGACTTTGAATTTTAAGCAGAACTTTGCCCCGGGACTTTGCTCTCTAAAAACACACTGTCAAGCATACTTGTTTATCAGTCCATTAACCACAAGTACTAAGCATGGTATAGTACAAGACGCGCTAGATGTTTGATGAGAGATTAACTTTCGCGTCAACACAAAAGCGTCGCAAATACCACAGATAGTTGTGTACGGTGTAGTAAGATTTAAACCATAGCGAGATATGGGCGACCAATCACAAGGCAGATCCATTTAAAGATGCATTACATCATGGCTAATTTTAGTTAGGCCAGAAATTGGCCTAACTCTCCATAGAGTCCCGTGTTAAAAATCTTAACCGCAAGGCAAAGTCAGTAGTCCACTTGGGAAGCTAACACACAGAGGGAGTGCGGTGACTGAAAAGATCAGATACAGATGTGAAAATCTATCAGTTGCACACAAATCAATATAAATCAGAGTTTTATGCCAGAGTATGCAAGTGGACTACGGAGAAGTCTAGTAGCCATGAGGATTCCCAGAAACAAGGATCACTCGAGAGACGTTCCATGATACAACATGAACTGTAATGAGACTCAAATTTAAAAGATCAGAGAGAATAGGCGAGACAGTAACCACCGCGCGTTTCAGCATGAGATGTGTGATTCCATCAATCACAGTGGCTGAGTTGTTGTTGAGTTTGGAGATTAAGGAGTGGATGGAGAGTTGGCATGTCAGAAATATTAGAATCATTGAAGCATTCAGAAAATAAATTACATAATATAATTGGTATCATTGGTAATTTCAGCTGAAGTGTTACCAGACGTGCCATTATGGAGATCAGTATCAGAAATTTGTAATTTATCCGAACTCCAAAAACGTTTGCCACGAGAAGTATTGTCAAGGAGATTAATTGGTTTCTAACAGTTTTGTATTTAACATAGATTTCATCATTCTTGGATTTTTCCATTTCTGAAATATGCTTCTTTCAACACATTCAGACTAACTTCTATGTTACGAAAAGTCTAACCTCACTTTTTGGTCAAGTCTCGTGGTCTTTAAGACTAACTTTGGGGACAGTCTATCCATGCATGGAATGTAAAACTACGTCATTTTAAGAAAAGGTGAACACTGATGGCTCGCATCTTTACAAGGGGTAGTACAAGTTTGAGACGCCATTCTGTATCCTTGCGCAGGGCGCCACAACCCCTAGCTACGCCACTAGACTAAATCCCCCCAGTCTCGAATATACGCACGGCCGCTACACTGTGCCTAGACTAAATCCTCCAGTCTCGAATATACGCACGGCCGCTACACTGTGCTGAATACGAGGACTGAACACCAAACGTGTTCTGAGCGTGGAGGAATTTTGAGCTCATTAATAAAACGCGTGCGCTTTCGCGCGCTTCGCGTCGCACGGCGCATTGCCATTTAAGGAAATTTTCCCGGGTAAATTATCTTCCGACTCGCCTGTGAATAAAACAACTGTTTTTAAAGGAATTTTAATGAATTTTAAACTTGCTCTTTTTCTATGATAATTGCTTTCTTTCCTGCGATTTTTGTTTGGTTTTAAATAGGCCTATTGCTATATTTTCCTTTCACCATTCTGATTCTGATTCTGTTTAATACTCTGTCTGACTTCCTCAAGTTTCACTCGGCCGTCATATTTAATTATTTCGCAAGACGCCTACTTACAGGTTCTTTCTTTGCACATCCGCCATCGGCGATGTGCATTCTTTTTACCGCGTTCTTCTTCTTCTTTCTTCTTCTTCTGTCAACACTATGATCAGCCATCGTAGCCACATGCTTTCAGGCATGTTGACCATACTTGGTCAGTATAACCGTTTGGTGGTGCCACAGATGTCACATGATCAACTTCCGGTCAAATGTCATCCACTTCCGGTCAATGGCCAAAACTTGGATTTTCACTAAAATGCTACTCCTCCCACATATTACATAGCACCGTGACGTCACTTACACACATGCATCATCTATAGCCAGTGTCTAAAAGTTATACCACAAAATTGGAATCAAAGGTCATTAAGGGTCACTTCCGGTAAAAGTCTGAAAAATTTGTAAAAATATTCAAAAAATCACTGTCTTTACAAATTACATAGCAGAGAGTCGCCATTAGCACACATGCATCGCTACTAGCTAGGGTCTTTAGGATGCCTACAGTTTTGGGGTCAAAGGTCATTAAGGGTTACTTCCGGTCAAAAACCAAAATTATCAAAAAGTTTAAATTTTTTTATCTCAAAATGTAAACAAACCAGAGTAATATACCCATCATACATGAATTAGTGTTACATGGTGTATGCATGGTATTTTTTATTTTGGGGGTCAAAGGTCATTAAGGGGTAACTTCCTGTTTTAGCTAAATAACTTCAAGAATTTTTATCTCAACAACTAAACATAGTAGAATTTTTTAATTAAAAGTGGAACAATGCATTTTGTCGTTGTATATAAGGTTTTATTTTCATTGAGGTCAAAGGTCATTAAAGGGGTCAAAAGGTCAATCATAAATTTTTAAAAATCATAATCCATGTATAAGTTCCGATAAAGCTGAAAATTCACCAGGAATATTCCTTATGACATCCTAAGCACTATGTAATATTTTTGCGGGGTCAAAGGTAATTAAGGGATCACTTCCGGTTCTCACAGATTCGGAGTCATAACTCATTTGTCACTGCTGGCTGTGCATCCTCGCGGTCGCAGGCGAACGCAATCAGATCTCGTTTACATTATTGATTTTTATTTAGGGTCAAAGGTTATGAGGGGTCACTTCCGGTGTTAAACAAAATACCTTCTAAAATACCTGGCGGTTGTGCATGCTCGCGGTCGCAGGCGACCGCAGCCAGATCTTGTTACACAGCCGTGACGTTAGTCACGGCTGTGTCGTGACGTTAGTCACGGCTGTGTCTTTTTTCTTACAGGTTCTTTCTTCTTTCTTTCTTTCTTTCTTCTTTCTTTCTGCCGACCACTACATTTGCTCTAGCACTTACATGCTTACACCGATTTTGACCTAACTTTGTCACAACCATCATTGACCATGCCCCTACATGTCATATGAAACTTGTGGGGTCAAAGGTCACACAGGGGTCATAGGGGTCAAAAATGTGATTTCAACTCAAAATGCTTCTTCTCCTACAGATTACGTATGACGGTGACCCAACTTGCACACATACATTGCCATTACCCAGTGTCTATGGGGTCCTCACAGATTTGGGGTCAAAGGTCATTAAGGGGTCGACTTCCGGTATAAAACGAAAAACCTTCAAAAATTTTTATTTGCTAAGAAAAACATAGGACAGTAACCGTATGTTCACATATAAATTGTAGTTACCCTGTGTATATGTGGTATTTTTTTTATTAAGGGTCAAAGGTCATTAAGGGGCCACTTCCGGTACAAAACGAAATACCTTTAAAATGCTTCTTCTCCCACAAATTACGTAGGACAGTAACACCACTTGCATACATGCATTGTTATTACCCAGTGTCTATGGGGTCCTCACAGATTTGGGGTCAAAGGTCATTAAGGGGTCACTTCCGGTATAAAACGAAAAATCTTCAATGTTTTTTATTTGCTAAGAAAAACATAGGACAGTAACGGAATGTTCACACATGAATTGTGGGTACCCAATTCATATGTGGTATTTTTTTATTTGGGGTCAAATGTCTTTAAGGGGTCACTTCCGGTATAAAACGAAAAACCGTCAAAAAATTTTATTTGCTAAGAAAAACATAGGACAGTAACGGTATGTTCACACATGAATTGTGGGTACCCAATTCATATGTGGTATTTTTTTATTTGGGGTCAAATGTCATTAAGGGCTCACTTCCGGTCTGAGACGAAAAACCTTCAAAATGCCCCTTCTGCCACAAGTAACATAGCTAAGTGATGCCACATGCACCCATGCATTGACATTAGCCAATGTCTATGGCCGTTTTCATATATTTTGGGGTCAAAGGTCATTAGGGGTAACAACACGGCTGTGTTCGTGGGTTAGACCACAGCTTAGTCTAGTTCTTTCTTCTTTCTTTCTGTCAACCATTACATTTGCTCTAGCACTCACATGCTTACATCGATTTTGACCTAACTTGGTCACAATGATCATTGACCGTGCCCCTGCACGTCACATGAAACTTGTGGGGTCAAAGGTCACGCAGGGGTCATAGGGGTCAAAAACGTGATTTCAAAAAAAAATGCATCTTCTCCTACAGATTACGTACGACAGTGACACCACTTACACACATGCATTGTTATTAGCCAGTGTCTATATGGTGTACACAGATTTGGGGTCAAAGGTCATTAAGGGGTCACTTCCGGTATAAAACGAAAAACCTTCACAAATTTTTATTAGCTAAGTAAAACACAGCGCAGTAACGGTATGTTCACATATGATCTGCAGTTACCCAATGTATATGTGGTATTTTTTTTAATTGGGGTCAAAGCTCATTAAGGGGTCACTTCCGGTATAAAAAGAAATACCTTTAAAATGCATCTTCTTCCACAAATTATGTGGGACAGAGATGCCACTTGCACACATGCATTGTTATTACCCAGTGTCTATGGGGTGTACACAGATTTGGGGTCAAAGGTCATTAAGGGGCCACTTCCGGTATAAATTGAAATATCTTCAAAAAAATTTATTAGCTAAGAAAAACATAAGAGAGTAATGGTATGTTCACACATGAATTGTGTTTAACCAATGTATATATGATATTTTTTTATTTGGGGTCAAATGTCATTAAGGGGTCATTTCCGGTATAAAACGAAATACTTTTAAAATGCATCTTCTCCCACAAATTACTCAGGACAGTGATGCCACTTACACACATGCATTGTTATTACCCAGTGTTTATGGGGTGTACACAGATTTGGGGTCAAAGGTCATTAAGGGCCACTTCCGGTCTGAGACGAAAAACTTTCGAAATGCCTTCTGCCACAAATAACATGGCAAAATAATGCCACGTGCACGCATACATTGACATTAGCCAATGCCTATGGGGTTTTCATATATTTTGGGGTCAAAGGTCATTAAGAGGTCACAACACGGCTGTGTTCGTGGTCTTATACCACAGCTAAGTCTAGTTACACAGCCGTGACGTTAGTCAGATTTGGGGTCAAAGGTCATTAAGGGGCCACTTCCGGTCTGAGACGAAAAACTTTCGAAATGCCCCTTCTGCCACAAATAACATGGCAAAATAATGCCACGTGCACGCATACATTGACATTAGCCAATGCCTATGGGGTTTTCATATATTTTGGGGTCAAAGGTCATTAAGAGGTCACAACACGGCTGTGTTCGTGGTCTTATACCACAGCTAAGTCTAGTTACACAGCCGTGACGTTAGTCACGGCTGTGTCTTTTTTCTTACAGGTTCTTTCTTTCTTTGCACATCCGCCATCGGCGATGTGCATTCTTTTTACCGCGTTCTTCTTCTTTCTTCTGTCAACACTTGCAGACCCCCCCTCTTGAAATTTACAAATTGCTCTAGCTCCGACATACTTTCATGGATTTCAACCAAACTTAGACACACTCATCACTGGCACTTGCTACAAATGTCACATGATCAATTTCCGGTCAATGGTCATCCACTTCCGGTCAATGGTCAAAAACGTGATTTTCACTAAAAATGCTTCTTCTTCCAAATATTACATAGCATCGTGACATCACTTGCACACATGCATCATATATAGCCAGTGTCTAAAAGTTATACCACAAAATTGGAATCAAAGGTCATTAAGGGGTCACTTCCGGTAAAGTCTGAAAATTTGTAAAAATATTCAAAAAATCACTGTCTTTACAAATTACATAGCAGAGAGTCGCCATTAGCACACATGCATCGCTACTAGCTAGGGTCTTTAGGATGCCTACAGTTTTGGGGTCAAAGGTCATTAAGGGGTTACTTCCGGTCAAAAACCAAAATTATCAAAAATGTTTTTAAAAAATTTATCTCAAAATGTAAACAGACCAGAGTAATATAATCATCATACATGAATCAGTGTTACCTGATGTATGCATGGTATTTTTATTTTGGGGGTCAAAGGTCATTAAGGGGTCACTTCCTGTTTTTAGCTAAATAACTTCAAGAATTTTTATCTCGACAACTAAACATAGTAGAATTTTTTAATTAAAATTGGAACAATGCATTTTGTCGGTGTACATAAGGTTTTTTTTTCATTGAAGTCAAAGGTCATTAAGGGGGTCAAAAGGTCAATCATAAATTTTAAAAAAATCAAAATCCATGTATAAGTTCCGATTACCCGCATATTTTACATTATTGATTTTTATTTAGGGTCAAAGGTTATGAGGCGTCACTTCCGGTGTTAAACAAAATACCTTCTAAAATACCTGGCGGTTGTGCATGCTCGCGGTCGCAGGCGACCGCAACCATATCTAGTTACACAGCCGTGACGTTAGTCACGGCTGTGTCTTTTTTCTTACAGGTTCTTTCTTCTTTCTTCTGTCAACCATTACATTTGCTCTAGCACTCACATGCTTGCATCGATTTTGACCTAACTTGGTCACAATAATCATTGACCACGCCCCTACATGTCACATGAAACTCGCGGGGTCAAAGGTCACGCAGGGGTCACAGGGGTCAAAAACGTGATTTCAACTAAAATGCATCTTCTCCCACAACTTACGTAGGACAGCGACCCCACTTGCACACATGCATTGTTATTACCCAGAGTCTATGTGGTGTACACAGATTTGGGGTCAAAGGTCATTAAGGGGTCACTTCCGGTATAAAACGAAAAACCTTCAAAATTTTTTATCAGCTAAGTAAAACGTAGCACAGTAACGGTATGTTCACATATGATCTGCAGTCACCCAATGTATATGTGGTATTTTTTTTACTTGGGGTCAAAGCTCATTAAGGGGTCACTTCCGGTATAAAAAGAAATACCTTTAAAATGCATCTTCTTCCACAAATTATGTGGGACAGAGACGCCACTTGCACACATGTATTGCTATTACTCAGTGTCTATGGGGTGTACACAGATTTGGGGTCAAAGGTCATTAAGGGGTCACTTCCGGTAAAAAACGAAATATCTTAAAAAAATTGTATAAGCTAAGTAAAACACGGGACGGTAACGGTATGTTCACACGTGATCTGCAGTCACCCAATGTATATGTGGTATTTTTTTATTTGGGGTCAAATCTCATTAAGGGTCACTTCCGGTATAAAACGAAATACCTTTAAAATGCATCTTCTTCCACAGATTCTGTAGGACAGTGACGCCACTTGCACACATGCATTGTTATTACCCAGTGTCTATGGGATGTACACAGATTTGGGGTCAAAGGTCATTAAGGGGTCACTTCCGGTATAAAACGAAAAACCTTCAAAAAATTTTATTTGATAAGAAAAACATAGGACAGTAACAGTATGTTCACACATGAATTATAGGTACCCAATTCATATGTGGTATTTTTTTATTTGGGGTCAAATGTCATTAAGGGGTCACTTCGGTCCGGGACGAAAACCTTCAAAATGCCCTTCTGCCACAAAAAACATGGCAAAGTGATGCCATGTGCGCACATACATTGACATTAGCCAATGTCTATGGGGTTTTCATATATTTTGGGGTCAAAGGTCATTAAGGGGTCACAACACGGCTGTGTTCGTAGTATTATACCACAGCTAAGTCTAGTTTCTTCTTTCTTCTGTCAACCATTGCATTTGCTCTAGCACTCACATGCTTACATCGATTTTGACCTAACTTGGTCACAATAATCATTGACCATGCCCCTACATGTCACATGAAACTCGCGGGGTCAAATGTCACGCAGGGGTCACAGGGTCAAAAACGTGATTTCAATTAAAATGCATCTTCTCCCACAACTTACGTAGGACAGTGACGCCACTTGCACACATGCATTGTTATTACCCAGTGTCTATGGGGTGTACACAGATTTGGGGTCAAAGGTCATTAAGGGGTCACTTCCGGTATAAAACGAAAAACTCAAAATTTTTATTAGCTAAGTAAAACATAGCACAGTAACGGTATGTTCACATATGATCTGCAGTCACCCAATGTATATGTGGTATTTTTTTTTACTTGGGGTCAAAGCTCATTAAGGGGTCACTTCCGGTATAAAAAGAAATACCTTTAAAATGCATCTTCTTCCACAAATTATGTGGGACAGAGACGCCACTTGCACACATGTATTGTTATTACCCAGTGTCTATGGGGTGTACACAGATTTGGGGTCAAAGGTCATTAAGGGGTCACTTCCGGTAAAAAACGAAATATCTTGAAAAAATTTTATAACCTAAGTAAAACACGGGACAGTAACGGTATGTTCACACGTGATCTGCAGTCACCCAATGTATATGTGGTATTTTTTTATTTGGGGTCAAATCTCATTAAGGGGTCACTTCCGGTATAAAACGAAATACCTTTAAAATGCATCTTCTTCCACAGATTCTGTAGGACAGTGACGCCACTTGCACACATGCATTGTTATTACCCAGTGTCTATAAGGTGTACATAGATTTGTGGTCAAAGGTCATTAAGGGGTCACTTCCGGTATAAAACGAAAAACCTTCAAATTTTTTTATTTGATAAGAAAAACATTGGACAGTAACAGTATGTTCACACATGAATTGTGGTTACCCAATTCGTATGTGGTATTTTTTTATTTGGGGTCAAATGTCATTAAGGGGTCACTTCCGGTCTGAGACGAAAAACCTTCAAAATGCCCCTTCTGCCACAAATAACATGGCAAAGTGATGCCACGTGCACACATACATTGACATTAGCCAATGTCTATGGGGTTTTCATATATTTTGGGGTCAAAGGTCATTAAGGGGTCACAACACGGCTGTGTTCGTGGTCTTAGACCACAGCTAAGTCTAGTTCTTTACACAGCCGTGACGTTAGTCACGGCTGTGTCTTTTTTCTTACAGGATCTTCTTCTTCTTTCTTCTTTCTTTCTGTCAACCATTACATTTGCTCTAGCACTCACATGCTTATATCGATTTTGACTTAACTTGGTCACAATGATCATTGACCGTGCCCCTACATGTCACATGAAACTTGTGGGGTCAAAGGTCACGCAGGGGTCATAGGGTCAAAACGTGATTTCAACTAAAAATGCATCTTCTCCTACAGATTACGAACGACAGTGACGCCACTTGCACACATGCGTTGTTATTAACCAGTGTCTATATGGTGTACACAGATTTGGGGTCAAAGGTCATTAAGGGGTCACTTCCGGTATAAAACGAAATACTTTCAAATTTTTTATTTAGCTAAGGAAAACATAGGACAGTAACGGTATATTCACATATGAGTTGCAGTTACCCAATGTATATGTGGTATTTTTTTATTTGGGGTCAAAGGTCATTAAGGGGTCACTTCCGGAATAAAACGAAATACCTTTAAAATGCATCTTCTCCCACAAATTACGTAGGACAGTGACACCACTTGCACACATGCATTGCTATTACCCAGTGTCAATGTGTGTACACAGATTTGGGGCCAAAGGTGATTAAGGGGCCACTTCCGGTATAAATTGAAATATCTTCAAAAAATGTATTAGATAAGAAGAACATAGGAGAGTAATGGTATGTTCACACATGAATTGTGTTTAACCAATGTATATATGATATTTTTTTATTTTTGGTCAAAGGTCATTAAGTGGTCATTTCCGGTATAAAACGAAATACCTTTAAAATGCATCTTCTCCCACAAATTACTCAGGACAGTGATGCCACTTACACACATGCATTGTTATTACCCAGTGTTTATGGGGTGTACACAGATTTGGGGTCAAAAGGTCATTAAGGGCCACTTCCGGTCTGAGACGAAAAACGTTCAAATTGCCCCTTCTGCCACAAATAACATGGCAAAATAATGCCACGTGCACGCATACATTGACATTAGCCAATGCCTATGGGGTTTTCATACATTTTGGGGTCAAAGGTCATTAAGAGGTCACAACACGGCTGTGTTCGTGGTCTTAGACCACAGCTAAGTCTAGTTCTTCTTTCTTTCTTCTTTCTTCTGTCAACCATTACATTTGCTCTAGCACTCACATGCTTACATCGATTTTGACCTAACTTGGTCACAATGATCATTGACCGTGCCCTACATGTCACATGAAACTTGTGGGGTCAAAGGTCATGCAGGGGTCTGGGGTCAAAAACGTGATTTCAACTAAAATGCATCTTCTCCCACAACTTACGGTGGAGAGTGACCCCACTTGCACACATGCATTGTTATTACCCAGAGTCTATGTGGTGTACACAGATTTGGGGTCAAAGGTCATTAAGGGGTCACTTCCGGTATAAAACGAAAAACCTTCAAAAATTTTTATTAGCTAAGTAAAACATAGCACAGTAACGGTATGCTCACATATGATCTGCAGTCACCCAATGTATATGTGGTATTTTTTTTTATTTGGGGTCAAAGCTCATTAAGGGGTCACTTCCGGTATAAACAGAAATACCTTTTAAATGCATCTTCTTCCACAAATTATGTGGGACAGAGACGCCACTTGCACACATGCATTGTTATTACCCAGTGTCTATGGGGTGTACACAGATTTGGGGTCAAAAGGTCATTAAGGGGTCACTTCCGGTAAAAACGAAATATTTATAAAAAAATTATAAGCTAAGTAAAACATGGGACAGTAACGGTATGTTCACACGTGATCTGCAGTCACCCAATGTATATGTGGTATTTTTTATTTGGGGTCAAATCTCATTAAGGGGTCACTTCCGGTATAAAACGAAATACCTTTAAAATGCATCTTCTTCCACAGATTATGTAGAACAGTGACGCCACTTGCACACATGCATTGTTATTACCCAGTGTCTATGGGGTGTACACAGATTTGGGGTCAAAGGTCATTAAGGGGGCACTTCCGGTATAAAACGAAAAACCTTCAAGCATTTTTATTTGCTAAGAAAAACATAGGACAGTAACGGTATGTTCACACATGAATTGTGGTTACCCAATTCATATGTGGTATTTTTTATTTGGGGTCAAATGTCATTAAGGGGTCACTTCCGGTCTGAGACGAAAAACCTTCAAAATGCCCTTCTGCTACAAATAACATGGCAAAGTGATGCCACGTGCACACATACATTGACATTAGCCAATGTCTATGGGGTTTTCATATATTTTGGGGTCAAAGGTCATTAAGGGGTCACAACACGGCTGTGTTCGTGGTCTTAGACCACAGCTAAGTCTAGTTTTATTTGTGGTTCATCATCGTGTGTAACAAATTTCATGTTAAACAGCCCAAACTAACCTGGCCGAAGCCGCCGAACATGAAAACAAATAAAGTGCTTGTGTGTCGCCCGAAGGCTCCATTGTTTTTGTTGTTGTTGTTTTTTAATTACTTCAAAATGGATGGTAGGCTTGTTTCTTATATTTGCAGTTACAGTGAACAATATTTATTTATAACACAGTCCACGCTTATATATGCCGCGCCGTAGAGAATCACAGCCGAGTTTTACGGTGCACCCACAGTAGAAAGTCAAACTAGACTTAGCTGTGGTCTAAGACCACGAACACAGCCGTGCTGTGACCCCTTATTGACCCCAAAATATATGAAAGTCCCATAGACATTGGCTAGTGTCAATGTACATTTGCATGTGGCATCACTATGCCATGTTACTTGTGGCAGTAGGGGCATTTTGAAGGTTTTTCGTCTCAGACCGGAAGTGACCCCTTGATGACCTTTGACCCAAACTAAAAAAATACCACATATACACTGGGTAACCACAATTCATATATGAACATACCGTTACTGACCTTTGTTTTTCTTAGCTAATAAAATTTTTTTGAAGGTATTTCGTTTTATACCGGAAGTGACCCCTTAATGACCTTTGACCCCAAATCTGTGTACACCCCATATACACTGGGTAACACCAATGCATGTGTGCAAGTGGTATCACTGTCCTACGTAATTTGTGGAAGAAGATGCATTTTATAAGTATTTCGTTTTATACCGGAAGTGACCCCTTAATGACCTTTGACCCCAAATCAAAAAATACCCCATATACACTGGGTAACCACAATTTATGTGTGCATATACCGTTATTGTCCTACGTTTTTCTTAGCTAATAAAAAATTTTGAAGATATTTCGTTTTATACCGGAAGTGACCACTTAATAACCGTTGACCCCAAATCTGTGTACACCCCATATACACTGGTAACACCAATGCATGTGTGCAAGTGGTATCACTGTCCTACGTAATTTGTGGAAGAAGATGCATTTTATAAGTATTTCGTTTTATACCGGAAGTGACCCCTTAATGACCTTTGACCCCAAATTAAAAATACCACATATACACTGGGTAACCACAATTTATGTGTGCATATACCGTTACTGTCCTACGTTTTTCTTAGCTAATAAAAAATTTTGAAGATATTTCGTTTTATACCGGAAGTGACCCCTTAATGACCTTTGACCCCAAATCTGTGTACACCCCCATATACACTGGGTAACACCAATGCATGTGTGCAAGTGGTATCACTGTCCTACGTAATTTGTGGAAGAAGATGCATTTTATAAGTATTTCGTTTTATACCGGAAGTGACCCCTTAATGACCTTTGACCCCAAATTAAAAAATACCACATATACACTGGGCAACCACAATTTATATGTGCATATACCGTTACTGTCCTACGTTTTTCTTAGCTAATAAAATTTTTTGGAGATATTTCGTTTTATACCGGAAGTGACCCCTTAATGACCTTTGACCCCAAATCTGTGTACACCCTATAGACACTAGGTAATTACAATACATGTGTGCAAGTGGCGTCACTGTCCTACGTAATTTGTGGGAGAAGATGCATTTTTAGTTGAAATCACGTTTTTGACCCCTATGACCTCTGCGTGACCTTTGACCCCATGAGTTTCATGTAACTTGTAGGTGCACGGAGATTGATCATTGTGACTAAGTTAGGTCAAAATCGATGTAAGCATGTCAGTGCTAGAGCAATATAAAAATTGACAGAAGAAGAAGAAGAAGAAGAAGAAGAAAGAACCTGTAAGAAAAAAGACACAGCCGTGACTAACGTCACGGCTGTGTAATGAAAATGTTTTAAATTCATAATTTTTGTTGCGTGATGATGCGACTTGATCTAATATTTTATTGTATTTCATTCATGTATACATTTAATACCGGTACCTGTCAAAACCATGTCAAAACCAGAAAAATGCTTAAGTTTGAAAAAATATCATTTGAGTTTGTTTTTATTAAAATGAAAAGAAAACTAGACTTAGCTGTGGTCTAAGACCACGAACACAGCCGTGTTGTGACCCCTTAATTACCTTTGACCCCAAAATATATGAAAACCCCATAGACATTGGCTAATGTCAATGCACGTGTCACACGCGGCATCATTTTGCTATGCTTTTTGTGGCAGAAGGGGCATTTTGAAGGTATATCGTTTTATACCGGAAGTGACCCCTCACTGACCTTTGACCCCAAATCTGTGTACACCCCATAGACACTGGGTAATAACAATGCATGTGTGCAAGTGGCGTCACTGTCCTACTGAATCTGTTGAAGAAGATGCATTTTAAAGGTATTTCATTTTATACCGGAAGTGACCCCTTAATGAGATTTGACCCAAATAAAAAAAATACCACATATTCATTGGGTGACTGCAGATCATGTGTGAACATATCGTTACTGTCCCATGTTTTACTTGGCTAATTAAAAATTGTGAAGGTTTTTCGTTTTATACCGGAAGTGACCCCTTAATGACCTTTGACCCCGAATCTGTGTACACCACATAGACACTGGGTAATAACAATGCATGTGTGCAAGTGGCGTCACTGTCCTACAGAATCTGTGGAAGAAGATGCATTTTAAAGGTATTTCATTTTATACCGGAAGTGACCCCTTAATGAGATTTGACCCAAATAAAAAAAAATACCACATATACATTAGGTGGCTGCAGGTCATGTGTGAACATATCGTTACTGTCCCATGTTTTACTTGGCTAATAAAATTTTTTGAAGGTTTTTCGTTTTATACCGGAAGTGACCCCTTAATGACCTTTGACTCCAAATCTGTGTACACCACATAGACACTGGGTAATAACAATGCATGTGTGCAAGTTGTGTCGCTGTCCTACGTAAGTTGTAGGAGAAGATGCATTTTTTAGTTGAAATCACGTTTTTGACCCCTGTGACCCCTGCGTGACCTTTGACCCCGCGAGTTTCATGTGAGATGGATGGGCATGGTCAATGATCATGGTGACCAAGTTAGGTCAAAATCGATGTAAGCATGTGAGTGCTAGAGCAAATGTAATGGTTGACAGAAAGAAGAAAGAAAGAAGAAAGAAGAACTAGATCTGGTTACAGATCTGGACCTAGCCGGGGCCGGAAATGCCAGTCTTTACCTTTGACCTTTGACCGGCTATTATGGACATCTTAAAGTTTGACCTTTGACCGGCTATTATGGACATCTCACACCATTAATGGTGCATCACTGTAGCATGTAGGGGCTTTATCCGTCTTCCATAGGCTGAGTTACAGCTACTTTTCCGTAATTTTTTGGCAAATTTGATGTTTTGACCTCCTTAATGACCTTTGACCCTAATATAAAAAAAACCTCACATACACCAAGAAAATGCATTGTTACAGTTTAAATTAAAATAATCTACTATGCTTAGTTATGGAGATAAAAATTCTTGAAGTTATTTAGCTTAAAACCGGAAATGACGTGTAAATGACCTTTGACCAAAAAATAAAAATACCGTGCATACATCGGATAACACTAATGCATATATGAAGTTTATGTCACTCTGGTCTGGTTACGTTTTGAGATATAAAAAATGAACATATTTGATGATTTTTGGTTTTTGACCGGAAGCGACCCCTTAATGACCTTTGACCCCAAAACTGTAGACACCCCAAAGACCCTGGTTGGTAGCAATGTATGTATGCTAATGACAACACTCTGCTATGTATTTTGTAAAAACAGTGATTTTTTGAATATTTTTAGCTTTCAGACCGGAAATGACCCCCTTAATGACCTTTGACCCCAATTCTGTGAACACCCTATAGACACCGACCAAAGTCAAGTCACATGACCTAAGCATGTCACCATCACATGTTATTTGTGGAAGAAGAAGCATTTTAGAGTAAAAATCGCATTTTTGCCATTGTGAGCAGGTCAAAGGTCAAATGGAGTTCAATGTCATGTCACATGTAGGGACATGGTCAGTGGTGTTTGTGACCAAGTATGGTCAAAATCGGTCAAAGCATAACAGAGCTAGGGCGAAACGTGGCAAGTCACGCAAGTGTTGCCAGAAAGAATCAGAAGAAAGATCCGATAGCATCACAAGACCTAGCCGGTGTCCCGGCTAGGTAAGAACCTGTAAGAAAAAAGACACAGCCGTGACTAACGTCACGGCTGTGTAATTAGTCAGAAATATTTGCATTCCCAGGTACATGTACATCATTTGTATACATGGTCGTTATTTAGGGGCTGTCATTTTTCTTTGGAAGGGGTGGGTCATGAATATACAGGGGGGTGTCATAGCATTTTTGACTAAAAATAGGGGGTTATAATTTTTTACACCAAAATATGGGGGTGTGCATGGGGTTATAGAATTATTAAGGGCTGGTGACCCAAAATTTTCCCGCGCTGCGCAGGCAATCTTTTAACTTACGATCAAAATGTATGCACAATCTTTACACTTACGATCTAAATTTTAACGCGCTCCACACACTTTTTTCGCATTTAAGTTTTTGCGCGCTTCGTGCCTTAGGGGGGATGTAATTTTATTCGGCAGGGGGTGGGGTCATGAATATGTCGGTGACCGAAGTCAATTTTTTTTACGACCCCCTATCGCGAGCTAAATTTTTAACGACCCCCGATCGCGGGTCAAAACTTTTTATGACCCCCTTCCGCCTATACAGACTGAAGACAAATTATTCATGGCCGGAAGTAAGGCGCGGAGCGTGCCCAAATTTTAGAGCGGAGTGCGCGAAACACGTTAAAAATTTTGATCGTAAGTGTAAAGAAGGAACGCGGAGCGCGCAAAAATCTTGCATTGTATAACAAAAGATTGCGCACACGTTATGGTTTTGAAGCTAAAGAATGCGTGCGCCCCCCATTTTGGTTGTTAAAAACTTTTTGGTATCAAATTTCTATGACCCCCCAAGTATATTCATGACCCCCCTTTTGAAGAAAATGACAGCCCCCTTTAGTTCCAGTGATGAATAATTTGTAGTCAGTCTGTGTAGGCGGAAGGGGGGGGGGCATACAAATTTTCGAACTGAGATAGGGGGTCATGAAAAAATTTACTCCGGTCACCGACATAATTCATGACCCACCCCCTTCCGTAGAAAATAACAGCCCCCTAAGGGGGGTCATGAATATACGGGGGGTCATACAATTTTAGACCAAATATAGGGGGTTATAATTTGTTATGTTCACCCAAAATAGGGGGGTTATAGAATTATTGAAGGTTGGTGACTAAAAATGTTCGCGCACTCCGCATGCATTCTTTTATGGGGGGTCATAAAAATTTTGCCCGCGATAGGGGATCATTAAAAATTTACATCATGACCCCCCTGCTAAAAAAAAATGACATCCCCTTATTACGTTTAGCTATCAGTATCACTGCTATTAAGACAAACCATAGACCATGTTTGAAATGGTCTATGGACAAACAGCAGGGCGTGTCTGGTAAATTTTGAGAGGTTAAATTTAAATTTGGATAATTTCCATAGGGGCCTAAATAGTTGACATGTGAAAATAATGGAAAAAATGTCATGGATGCAGCTCATGCTAGCATACTAACGCTCGGGGGGGGGGGGTAGATATGCTAGGACTTTTAGTATACTACAGTCATGACTTGCTAGTATATTTTAGGCCAACAGGGGCTAACGTAGGGCAGGGCCTAATTATATTCCAGACCTCAGGAGAGGACATCATGTTCAACTAGGCCACAACTGTTGTCATGTTTTTGCTTACCGTTTTTCTTTTGTAGGCCTGCAGCTTCTGACAGGATGACACATTGTATACTCATGCGGTATGCCATTGGTGCTTGTTCAGTCAGATCTCGGCATATAGTACTCATGTCCATGTCACAGTCAGAATACACAGTCAATAATAATGATGACATGGCCATGACGGTAAACAACATCAGCGTAAAACTCTCCAGTCAGTGCCAGTACCATGAGTACACCTCATGACTTTGGACATGTTGGAAGTTGGAACTAGCATGTAACAATCCCGGGCAAAAATCGTGACATCAGGCACAGTCTAACAGATAAATTATAAAAGCAAATCAACTGATTTCTCCAGGTTAGCCTCGGGCCTAGGCCTCGCTGTGCTACGGCTATCCGCTAAATGTTTTGTTGGTACAACATTCTGCATTCATGACATTAAATTGATTAAAGACATGACATGAATGATGGAGAGTCTTGCATGGAAGTCGCAGAGTTTTGATCATTAATTGATTGCAGTGACACGATATTTTCAAGTAGCAGTAGGCCTATTCTATTCTCTTACCAAGTCAGATGCTAGGCCTGTCTACAAGTACAATCAATCATTCAATGTGATGCCATGCATGTATTCCACCCGTAATACGGTTTGCATGCATGCACACGGTCATGGTGCATTGAATTGTCCATTTTTGCACGGCAACTTGAGATGCAGACAGAAAGACACACTGCCGCAAGAATGAACTTGTTTTATACGAGAATAGAGTTGATTAAATTTGTCGTCACTCAGGCTCAGACAGTACGTAAAAAACAACATCATCACCATGACACCATGACATGTAATAAAATTATAGCATAATAAGCCGCATAGTGTACACACATGCACATTGCGGTTGCACACACATGACACAGCACCCCTCCCGGCAATACTATCCACACAGATTCTTCCAAATCAGATTATGTACAACTCTTTCTTCGCTTCCAGTTTGGTCCAAGCGATGTTTGAACACTTGCCGTTCATTTATACCTTGTTTATTATTCCACAAATCGGTATATCCAAAAATGTGTCTTCCACACGGCGCCGTGGTTGAATTTCGGCATCGGTGTTTAAACAGATGGTTTAAAATTCCGACGAAATGGCGCTGATTTGTTTGATCTCTGGCTATATTTTATATATGGACTGTATACGTCCATATATGGATAATAGGCGCGCTGAGATTTCAACGTACCAATTAGAGTTGCGTTTTGCGCGACCCTGTATATACAGGGTCTCGCATGAAAAAGTCCTCCATAAAAAATGCACGGATCGTTCTCAGGCCTCGAACTAGACTAATTCCACTCAGCCGTCTACACTTCGCATGTACTGTGTATGCTTCGTAGTGACGACTGATTATCTTACAGCCAATATCATGACGGACTTCTGAAAACTATTCAATGCGACTTCAGTTGTGCGCCGTAGCGCGACTGACTAGCGGCGCCCGCGTACCACGTCGCTGTACCGCGCCGCTGTGACAAGATCGCGCTCTGAACTTCTAAAAACAACAAACTCGGTCAAAAGGTCAATTTGGACACAACTGCGCATGCTCTATGCCACAGGAATCCTGTTGCAAAATCCGTCACTTTTTTTCCACGTAGTTTTCTCAGTCGTCAATCCAGACGGTTGACGACTGAGGGCAGCAGTCTAGCCTCGAACGAGCCGCCGCCATGTTTGTCTGCCATTTTGCGAGTGAGAGGCCAGGGACTCAGGCTAACACTGTGCCGCCGCCATGTTTGTCCGCCATTTTGCGAGTGAGAGGCCAGGGACTCGGGCTAGCTACGCCACTGCTATAGTCCTCTACAAGCTACACGTATGAAGGACGAAAACAAACCTCTTGAAAATAGTCAAAATGTTAATTACCGCCTACAATCACTAGTGTATCTCAGTTAAGACAAAGAAGACCTTCTGACGGTCATATCTTTGGGCATTTTGACACATTTTAGATATTAAAAAGATAAACGATTTGAATTTTTGACATTTCCCTACAAGCCGCATATTAGAGGCTATATGCCGAGGGGGTGAAATATTGCATTTTGCGTAGAAATAGACAACTTATTGAACAAAAAAGTGCAATATTTCAATTTTCCTGAAATCCATACGATACGATCTACATGATCTATGTGTTACTTTTCAAGCTCAATTTAAAAAGAAATCATGTGACCGTCGATATCTGACAGATCCTTAAACTCTACTTTATCCACTGCGATAGATTTCGGTAATTTAACACGCAACTAATAGTGAAACAATAATGAAGGGCTTTATAGCGTTTTTTCTAAGCGAATCTTTCATGAGAGACACGCCGGGCCATTGTCTTTGTAGATCAATAGTAACTTTACCTTTATCTCGTTTTATTTGGGAGTGATAATTGAAGCGAAGCTGGTTTAGAGTGTGTCTATATATATACGCAGGTGTATCGGGATAGAAAAATTACACCTTCATAATACAATATTACCTACCAAGCCTTTATATTTTTCTTATGATAAAACTTTTTTAAAGTGTTTTCTCACATCATTTTTCATATTGAACCGAACCACTCAAAATGTTATATTTTACCTCAACCGAAAAGGAATATCGTAGGCGTTTGTAGGAAACAAGATATTAATTGAATAGCAATGTTGTTACGTAAGAGAGCTAACATTGAACATGCTTCATCAGGACTGACGGAAGAAATGTGAAATTATTAAAAGTGATATTCAGATATATGCTGTCAAGGGTCCTTATCTTTTCAAATTTCCTATATTCATTAGTTAGGGTATAATATTCGATTTTTACTCAATAACTGCTAACACAGCAAACATGGTGGCAATATAGGTTTACAGATCCGAGCTCCTTGATTGTCAAAACTTCCGCTGTCACACACGTTTTTAAAGAGGAAACTGGTAAAGCGTCATTATGTATCATGTTACTCAGTGTTCCGCCGTTGATGCATTTTCAAACCCGTTCGCGAGGATCAAGATGGCATGTCAGCGAGATTCGTGTTGCATCCCCTGAGGTATGAAAAATTACATACTGCAGTTACTGTCCGTTTTCCTATACACAATACACAGTGCTCTTTCCCATTGACGCGTGACCTCTACAAATAGCCTACGTTAAAAGTATGGGGATATGCCTAGTTAACGTCGCTGTGTGAAAAATAACCGGCCAATATTAAAAGTACTCTTCTAAAATTCTAGACAATATAGTTTTGTAACATGTCCTAAATTTTTAGCTAATTTAGGTGTTTGGAGAGAGTCGCACTTTTGTGTTTTAGGAAGGATATGTAAACGACAGATAACACCAAAAATATGAAGAAATTATTTCCAAACCGTGTTAAGTCAACAATCATTATGTTGCTCATTTTCAAGAATGCTGGTTTACAAAAAGCACGCCATTGTCTCATTTCGTGAACAAAGGTACACATACCATTGTTTCCTTTCGTTTCCTTTATAATCGGTTACCCAACTGAAGCTATAATACCAGCTTTATTGCAATATCGCACATGTAAAACAGACACTTGTGCACAACCAGAGAAGATCCGATTTAATCAGTTGAGCTGTTTCAATGAGTGTTATCTTGGTTTAATAGCTTTTAATGGGGTTTAAGTCCTGCAAAGGTCGAGATGAATTCTACTGTAGACATGACTGCATCATGACCGCTGGAAATATAGTAATTATCGCGCTAAAGTTAGAGACCTACACCTTTTTCAAATAATAAATAATAAGTGGTTATTAAAGAAGGGATATTCCAATAACGGTGTTGATTTTCATAATGTATACATCAGTATATCACATACCCCATTCCAGAGGTATAGGTAACGAACTTAAATAATAGGGTCCGTGCCAATTTGTACGTGCTTGCTTGAAAGGAGTAGGCCATTTTCAGAAACGTCGAATGCAAAACAAAATCTGAATACCGTTGTATAAACATGATAAACGTCAAACTACCAATTGGATCACGAAATTCTGATCATCATATATAAAGAACCCACAGATATGTTATTTTTGTAACTGTCACGCAGGGCAGTGTGCACTATACCGTGGTCTTCTCAGAAATTCATAGAATTTGTTTTTAGCGCAGTGATTTATTGAGCGCTACGCACAGGCACAACGCCTAGACATTGATCCACAAGGCTCAGCACACTTTACAATGTCGCTGACCACTACGGCCCCACATCATTCCATAAACCATTTAAGAACTCAGGGACTTTGCAGCTTCACGAGCGCACACCCTAGACATTCCACAAATTGACCTTCGCAACCAGGTTACGGGTTACAACGAGACAATTAGCAGTAAGTTCCATGTCCAGGTTAATTTCAAGCTTTACTATGCCACCGCCAGGGTTCGAACCCGCAACCTCTCGCACCATATTCGAACGCCTTATCGATTGAGCTAATTTTACCGCTATAAATTTGTTTAATTTGATTTCTATTGTCGAACAAATGTATCAAACGGTTATTAAAGAAGTTTTTCTTAATCAGTGAAATGTTAATGTGCATCTCATGATCATTGATGATATATCCAATCATTATCATAATAGTAGTAAGAAGGTAGAGGCAGGTCAAATTATAGTCTACTGTAGTAGACCATTTAAATTTATCATCCCTCTAATCCAACCATGGGAAAAACCACCAATCCTGTTCTGAACCAACAGCTATCTATCCATGAGAAAAATGCTTTTTTCTCTGGGCAGGGCAGTCACTGGGGATGTGGATGTGTTGTGTTTTATTCATGGAATGGTATGAATTGTTTAAAAAAGGAATGCAATCCAGTCTAGTCAAATTACGAAAAATAAGTGGTTAACAGCAACAGAGCCCATTTAATCAGTATCCATTTCATAAAAGCATGTAATAACCCATCAAAAGGCCCCGAAAATCCAAGTAGTCGCTTATACAATGCTGGGGTGAAATTTCAAAGTTGGTCAAATTAAACAAACAATATACCAATTTATTGCTCTCATCATATAAGGATTCAGAAAAAGTATAGTTTGACGTGTCTCCGATATACAGTTCTCGAGTTATTGTCAAAAAGGTCGAAGGTCAAATGTTGGACCCCAGAGGCGTCTACAGTTTAAAAATGATCCAATTTATATCCAACTGGTCTCAAATTGTTCCTTTAGGAAAAAATGAATCACATTTAGAAAAGTTTCATTGTTTTGGATGTTATGTTACATAGTCAACGTCATAAAATAGATCAAGGTCAATAGGGATCAATGGATTTTGATCTTTTTTGCTGTGTTACCAAGGTAGCAAACCATCTGAGATACTATGACAAACCTATACACGAATCCAACGAGCCAAGTCATGGTCAGGATTTGGTCGGCCATCTTTGGGTCCCCGCAACACCAATAAGCCGTTTAAAATCGATGTTAGATTCTTTTGTGTTGTAAACTGTCATCATTCTTTTGTCTACGTGTGACACGGGTGATAGAATGGAGTTTAAAATACCCTCCAATGCCGCATTATTTCACATTTTAGGTGAGATTGAGCCGACGGGGACCCAACTTTGGCAGCCATTAAGGTATAGGAATGCGTGAAATTGGATTCGTCTATTCTTTTTTTAAATGTTCTTGCAAGTGGATTAATCTGACACCATTTTTTATCATATTTGACATACCGTTATAACCTTTTCTCCTATAACTCAACAACCTAAAATCAGATATAGATCAAACTATACTTTTTCTGAATCATTACGACGAGAGGAATACATTGGTATGGTTTTATTAAAATTTGACTAACTTTTAAATTTCACCCGCTGCATAAGCGGCCATTTTAAATTGATGCAAATTAGGCACTGTTCCACTACGGGGCTTTTCGGGGACTTTTGATGTGTTATTAAGTGTGCTTTTCTGAAATGAATTGTGATCCAGATTTTTTACATTTTCTTTTAAAAAAAACGATTTAAATTTTTGAAATATTCCGGCTAGCCTTGAAGGACATTTGCCGAGGGGTTGAAATATTGCACTTGTCGTTTATATAGGATTTGATTTCTTGGATAACAGCCAGAAAGTGAAATGAATGTTTTTTTCTTCAATAATTGCGATCCATGTCTCTAGAAATAGACTCTTATTGAACAAAAAGTGCAATATTTAAATTTTCCTGAAACCCATACGATGCGATCTATGTGTTGCTTTGCACATTCAATTTTGAAAGATATCCCGTGACCGTCGATAACTGACAGACCCTTTAAACTGTACTTTACCCACTCAGATAGATTTCGGCTCGGCATGCTCATACTTAGTGTAACGTAACACGTAACTAATAGTATAAAGATCATGAAGGTACATTTCTTAATAACTTCATAGTGGTTTTCTTATCAAGCGCATCTTTCATGAGAGACGCACCGGGACATTGTCTTTGTAGATCAATTGAAACTCACTCAAGTTTGGTCGTTATTATATATTTTAGTAGGATGGTTGAAGTTAACCATCAACAGTCCAACACTGCTGATTGCTGAAATACCATCTAAACCAAGACCACTGCGAATTTTAAAAAAAGGAAGGTTTTATTTCAAACTCTAATTGGTGACCCGCAGGTCAAATTGCTAGAATTGTACATTAATTAAACACACCTAAACAGACACAATGCAATTTTGCAGGCAGCAGCTTAATCAGCGCCAATATTGCAACATTGAAACAAACAACTATACAAACATCCAATCCAACCCAACCCCGTTCCCCCAGTAGGCAATGAGGATAAAGTGCCTTGCCCAAGGACACAACACGTTGGCATGAGCGGGGCTCGAACTCGCAACCTATGTATATTATCCACTCGGCCACACGTGCTCCCAACTTAATTTCATAGTTTAGACATAGACCCTGGTTTAGATAAGATCAACTTTGTTTTCAAATTCCATAACATCAAAACCAACAAATGCGTAGATAGCGGAAAGGTTCTACATACAATATATGGTTGAATACAGTAATATTTGTTATGATATCGGTTATATTCTTTACAAGGACAAAAAATACCACGACTACAGATTCACGAAGATCGAAATGAAAGGATGGTGTACGTAAGGACATGATGATGCCCCCGAGACGTTTTTCTAACACGCTTTAAGCTTATGCATTCTGAAGAAGAGTTTAACTGAATTTCAAAACCATACAATGGGTCTTCATAACGCCGCTGCAGCATGATAGAAAATAGGCCTTCATATATATTCCGTGCCGAGCCTTTATTTTGCTTATGTCTGATAAAACTTGTTTTGAGTTCTTTCTCACATCATTTTACTTATTTTAAAGAGCCACTCAAGATGCTATATTTTCCCTCAACAATAGTAACAAAAAAAAAGAAAAATAGTAACGGTAGGCGTTTGTGGTAAGTGAAAATATCTCGAATAAAGCTGTTTTTATGGAAGAGAAATGTCACTTAAATAAATAGAACATGCAACGACAAAACAGACGTAAAAAATGTGAAAACAATTCTTTTAGATAACACTCAAATATATGCTGCCAAGTATGCCGAGGGCCCTTATCTTTTCAAAATGATTCCTAATTTCTGTGTTCACTAATAGTATTCTTGAGAATGCGGTACTTTTTGGGTACCGAAAAATATTCCATTTTGAAAATTAAAGGAAGATATTTTTAGCAAGAATACACCATATGTTATAAAGGTCGTGTTTTATAAGGGGAATACTGTGACTTGTAGCCTATAAGGTAACCAAGCAACTATAGTATAGCAAAGGCATTCACATTGGGGCCAGCTTCTCCACAGGACGACACCTGGAAGAATGTCATCCGGTACTCAACATTTTCAACTTTGTACAGCCTGTTATTCATTTACTCCATATAATTAGTTCAATTATTATATCACTAACCTTGTATTTCAGAAAAGTGATAGTGGTTTGAATTTTGCATTTTTACTACAAATATCCATACAACCAGGTGACTTATTGGTCAGTTTTGATGTGGTATCATTATTCACTAATGTACCAATTGATGATGCTAGTCAGAATATAGGAGATACCTTGCGTGATGATGATACACTTAAACACAGAACACGCATGACAAGCGATGAGATCGTAGAACTTATGAAGTTATGCCTCACCGTACTTCAAATGGCAAGGAAAATTCTATGAACAAAAAGAGGGTCAGGCAATGGGTTCACCCCTCTCTCCAATAACATCGAATATCTTCATGGAACACTTTGAAACTAAATCACTGGATACGTATCCTGTGAAACCCGTTGCTTGGTTCGGATTTGTTGATGACACCTTCGTCGTCTGGCGACATGACAAAGACGAACTGGTCAAGTTCCTTTTAAAATCACCTTAACAATCAACACAAGTGTATTCAGTTCACCATGGAAATTGAGGAGGCGGGTGGCATACCTTTCCTTGATGTCAAAGTGCAGAGATCTGACACAAGCTTGAGTTTCTCCATATACCGAAAACCCACTGACACTGATCAATATCTTCATTTTAACTCTAATCACCATATGTCTGCCATGAACAGTGTTGTCAATACGCTGGTTCACAGAGCACTGACTCTGTGCGATGAAGAACATCGAAAAGACGAACACAAACACATTGACAAAGGGTTGAACAAAGATGGCTATCCTCAAACCTCATTCACAAGGCAATCAAGAAACAGACGGGAGAACAATCAGAAGAAGTAGTGGACGATGAACACAAAGGCGTTACCTTCATGCCATATATCAAAGGTGTATCAGACAAAATCTGTCGGTTTCTAAACCGCAGGGGTCAAAACATTCTATATATTCTAGGTCGGTCATATTAAAGGAGTATTTCGTGATCCTAGCATCTTCTTTTTATGACATATTTCAGTAGATATCCACGAAAAAAGCTTATTCCCAAAATTTCAGTTGCTTCCGATCGTGCGTTTGCGAGTTATGCATGATTATGTATATTGCACTGCTCCATAGACAATGTGTTGTAATTTCGTTCTGGTGCACCAGAACGAAATTCAAATTTCACGATATCTTTGCTAAACGAATTAATCTGCAAGAAATATTTTGTACATAAACATTATGTAGCAAGAGGTTTCCAGTGATATAAAAATCTCAACTTTTTTTGAGAAAAGTGGGGGGATGATGCTGTGGATCACGAAATGCCCTTTTAAGAGACATCCTAAGCCACCCAAAAGATCCTCTGCGCAAGGATCGTGCACCATGTGTACTTTATACCTTGCAGTTGTGGTGAGTAATACATAGGCCAAACCAAACGGCCACTAAAGGTCAGAACACCGAAGAGCCACAACACAAAAGAAAGAAGAGGGCTCGGCATTAGCTGAACATGCTTGCAAAGAAGGCCATGAACTCTGTGGGATATGAAACAACAAACCTAGCAGAAGTTTCTCACTTGGCAGACTTGGGCCGGGACTTGGGGATGAGGTTGACCCGTGAAGCGTTGGAAATCAGAGTTAACTAGTGGCAAATGGTGGTCATAGACCACAAACCTAGCTGGGGCGTGTTGGTGTTGTGGAGGTATCTGACCCCTGCAAAATGTTCCAAAAATGTTCCACTGGTCATGACGTTTGTTGTCAAAGAGTTTGTGTTTCGCACTCCTTACAGATGTCCAGAAAATGCAATTTTAAATTTTGACCCCACATGACCTTTGACCTGACCCCTGCAAAATTTTTAAAATGTTCATCAAGTCTGTTGTCTCTGAGTTTGAGCCCCGTACCCCTTACAGATGTCCAGAAAAGCTATTCTAAGATTTGACCTCTACATGACCTTTGACCTGACCCCTGCAAAATGTTCCCCTGGTCATGAGATTTGTTGTTACTGAATTTGAGCCCCATACCCATTACAGATATCCAGAAAGTGAAATTCTAAGATGTGACCCCAGATAACCTTTGACCTGACCCCGGCAAAATGTTCCCCAGATCATTAAGTTTGTTGTCACCAAGTTTGAGCCCAGCACTCCTCACAGATGTACAGGAAATGCATTTCTTAAATTTGACCTCTGTATGACCTTTGACCTGACCCCTGCAAAATGTTCCACTGGTCATGAGATTTGTTGTTACTGAGTTTGAGCCCCATACCCCTTACAGATGTCCAGATAATGCAATTGTAAGATTTTACCCCCTTAATGACCTTTGACCCCAATTCTGCGTACAAGTTATAGGCGTGTGGTATAGCCGATGCATATGTGCAAATGACGTCATTGTGCAAAAAAATAGGTGGCAGAAGAAGCATTTTGAAGGTATTTGGTTAAATACCGGAAATGCACCCTTAATGACCGTTGACCCCAATTCTGTTTAGACACTATGGGCACTGGACATAGCCGATACATATGTGAAAGTTACGTAATTGTAGGATTTAACATGTAGGAGGAGAAGCATTTTGAAGTTTGTTGGCAGAAGAAGAAAGAAAGAACTAGTGGCAAATGGTGGTCATAGACCACAAACCTAGCTGGGGCGTGTTGGTGTTGTGGGGGTATCTGACCCCTGCAAAATGTTCCCCTGGTCATGAGGTTTGTTGTCACCGAGTTTGAGTCCCGTACTTCTTACAGATGTTCAGAAAATGCTATTTTAAGATTTGACCCCAGATGACCTTTAACCTGATCCCTACAAAATGTTCCAAAAATGTTCCCCTGTTCATCTAGTTTGTTGTCACCGAGTTTGAGCCCCGTACGCCTTATAGATGTCCAGAAAATTCATTTCTAAGATTTGACCTCTGTATGACCTTTGCCCTGACCTCTGCAAAATGTTCCCCTGTTCATGAGATTTGTTGTCACCGAATTTGAGCCCCGTACGCCTTATAGATGTCCAGAAAATTCATTTCTAAGATTTGACCTCTGTATGACCTTTGCCCTGACCCCTGCAAAAAGGTCCCCTGGTCATGAGATTTTTGTCATGAGCCCCAAACCCCTTACAGATATCCAGAAAATGAAATTATATTTGACCCCATATAACCTTTGACCTGACTCCTGCAAAGTGTTCCCCTGATCATTAAGTTTGTTGTCACCAAGTTTGAGCCCCATACCCCTTACAGATGTCCAGGAAATGCATTTCTAAAATTTGACCTCTGCATGACCTTTGACCTGACCCCTGCAAAATGTTCCCCTGGTCATGAGATTTGTTGTCACCGAGTTTGAGCCCCATACCCCTTACAGATGTCCAGATAATGCAATTGTACGATTTTACCCCTTTAATGACCTTTGACCCCAATTCTGTATGCAAGTTATAGGCGTTTAGTATAGCCGATGCATATATGCAAATGACATCATTGTACTATATAATATGTGGTAGAAGAAGCATTTTGAAGGTATTTGCTTAAATACCAGAAATGCCCCCTTAATGACCTTTGACCCCAATTCTGTTTAGACACTATGGGCACTGGACATAGCCGATACATATGTGCAAGTTACGTAATTGTAGGGTGTAACATGTAGGAGAAAAAGCATTTTGAAGTTTGTTGGCAGAAGAAAGAAAGAACTAGTGGCAAATGGTGGTCATAGACCACAAACCTAGCCGGGGGCGTGTTGGTATTTTGGAGCTACGCCCCAATGTCAGGGATTACTTCCGCAAGGTACAACCCGGTCGGAGTAACTTTAATTATTTGAACTGACCTTTGACCACGGTTGTTTGATGGGATCATTTATTAGTTTTTTAAACAAAACGTCATGTATAACTAAATTTAAGGCTTAAACAGCTAAAAGTGATATCATGCTAATGTATACAGATGCTTTTGAGCCATTCCCAACTTTAATTTCCCCTGTTTTGGCAGTATTAATCTCCTAACCCTTGCAAAATATAAAGAAATATGATTTAGGATAAATAGCGCCATCTATAGTTTGCATTTAGTTAATAATGAAGCCAATTCTATATAAATCAAACAACCGTGTGACTTTGGATGACCATTATGGTCTCATACTCCCCAAGCGTCAGGGATCGTTGTCTGCAAGTTACGGCCCAGTTGGAGCAACTTTAAATTTCTCCTGACCTTTGACCTTGGATGATCTTTACAGTTTTATACTCCCCAAGTGTCAGGGAACCTTGTCTGGGAGTTACAGCCTGGTTGGAGCAACTTTAAATTTGTTCTGACCTTTGACCTCTGATGACATTTGCGGTTCCATACTCACCAAGGGTCAGGGATCATTTTCCACCAGTTAGTCCAATCGGAACAATTTTAAATTTGACCTCCAATGACCTTTGCGGTTTCATACTCCCGAAGTGCCATGATTGTTTTCCCCAAATTACAGCACAGTTGGAGTAACTTACAATTTGATCTGACCTTTGACCTTAAATGACCTTTGCGGTTTCATATTTCCCAAGTGCCAAGGATCATTTTCACTGAGTTACAGCCCAATCGGAGAAACTTTGAATTTGACCTGACCTTTGACATCAGATGACCTTTGCAGTTTCATACTCCCCGTATGTCAGGGATCATTTTCCACAAGTTACAGCCCAGTCCGAGCAACTTTAAATTTGACCTGACCTTTGACCTCGGATGACCTTTATGGTTTAATACTCCCCAAGTGTCAGGGATCATTGTCTGCAAGTTACAATCTAGTTGGAGCGACTTTAAATTTGTTCTGACCTTTGACCTCTGATGACCTTTTGTGACATAGAGAGATACATGCGCTATCTCAAAACAAAGAATGCGTTGACGCTATTAAAAAATACATTAGCACTATTAATGACCACTACACTAGAAGTTTGCAAAATTTGATGTTAATTTGATCTCATGAAAAATCTAACTACTTCCAGTATAATTTGACATAGTGTTCAAATGAAAAGTAATAAAAACAAAATAATATTACAGACTGACTTCGATTATTTTAACAAAACTAAAGAAACTGTAATATTGTTTTGATTTAGAATTTGGTTTATTGAAACTCAAGATTATGTTTCAAAGAAACAAGGAAACAAGTGTATAATTGCAAACAAGAAATCAACTATGAATGAAACTATAAGCAACATTTAGGCTACCAATATTGCCTATACAAATAAACTGGAAAATTAAAGAATATACATGTGAAATATGTGAAATTCAAGTTATGTTACTCAAAATTGAGTATTTGATTGAAACGTATATGCTTATTTCATTGTAAGACAGAATAGCTTATGGGTGAAGAAAGTAATTCGGAAACCATGTCGCTTTACGTATATAAAGGCATGAGATGACATGCATAAAAACAGAGACAATTATGTATCTGATTTGAACGAGATACCTTTACTTTAAGCTCCAGTAACTCTCTAAATGTACACCGAAAGAATGGAAAGAGTGGAAAATGAGTGAAATGGAGGACAACCCCTTGAGTGGACAAATTCACTCTAAAAGGATCGAAAAAGTAGTCTATATGCTCTCAAAATTGTGAATATTGCCTACAGAAAATGTACTTTATTTATAATATTTAATTTTAGAGTGTTTCCACTCACATGCTCAAAAATGGGTTGTCCTTCATTCAACTCCTTGAAAGAGTGGAAATTCACTCTTTTTTACATTTAGAGAGTAAGAACTGCTGACTTTCATACCATTACCTGAACTATTATGTGTATGCTGCTTTTAAAATATGACTGCTTAATTACTTCATGTCCTTGGAATCTCAGCAAGCAGAACCAGAGAGCACAACATGAACTATATATTCCAGTGATATTCCATACTATATCTTACACTCAAGTCGAAAATCCTGCCATACAATAACTGTTACAATCACTTTGTACACCAAGGGCAAAGGTTACTATGAACATTTCTTCGTTGTTAGGGCAACACAGATGAATTATAACTTTTCCAATGATATAATAATTGTGTTTGAAATAAGAGCTGACTATCGCTACACTTCACCAGGGACCATATCCAACTTCCTTAAAGATTTCAGTGAGAACTACAGCTGAAGCTGCATTTGTAAATTTTAGAAAGATGCTGAACATTGCTTCCATCACCCTAAGTTCCAGGGTAGAAGAACTTTCATCTTTTCCAGAACTTTATATCAGTGGAAAATGATGAGTTGAACAAAAACAAGACAACTCGCATTTGCACTTTCTAGTATAATTGATATGTTCATCAATAATATATTGACATTAATATAATGTTATTATGAGCTATTATGCATGTTTAATCTTTCAAAGAATTGAGATCTATACTATGTCACAGACATGCCTTATGGAAACAATGTTCCATTCTTACAGGAGGGGACATGTGAAGTGTCATGTTTCATTTCCCCCCCCCGAGTTACAGCCCCATTGGAGCAACCTTGAATTTGACCTGACCTTTTACCTCAGATGACCTTCATGGCTTCATACTACCCAGCAGGATCATCACCCCCCCCACCACCACCACCACCACCACCACCACCACCATCACCACCACCACCACCACCACCAGTTATTAAAGGACTTTATTTTTCAGCATTCATATTATATGGGAAACAGATCATTATATCTTTTTGGCCAAAGAAACATATAAATATATCGATGTGGCCAAAAAATGTACTACATGTGTATCCAGAAATGAATTATTACCCACTCGCCGACACCCAATCCAATCATGTTCAGACAGGATAGAATCCTTGAGAATTGTGATTTCTTATTCCTATGTCCACACTACTACATGTAGAAATCCTCAAATTTTGCGTCAGTCAGCTTTGGAATTGCAAAGGGAAGCTATAATATGTCCAGACATGCACAAACTCAACATTCATCACAAGTTTACCCCAACTGGGCACTCTACTCAAGGTAAATAGGCCTGCCCATTTGCTCGAGTTGAATACTATACCCCATGTCTGAACACACCTTAAATTGCACTTTGTGGCTGTGATTACCCAGGTATACAGGTGTCAGGGATGATCTTCAGCAATAGCCAGCTGTGCTTCATATCTACAAGGTGTCCTGAGGTGTCTAAATGTTAGCAAAAATGGCTTAATTACTTCAAATATGCACTTTAACGAGTGGCTATTAAAAAAATTAACATTTCTCCCCAAACACTGGTCAATGGGCGATGCATCAGTGCAAATGGCATCAACGTACTATGCTGCATGTAGCAGATATAAATTTTTGAAGCTTTTTTAGACTTGTACCGGAAATGACCCCTTAATGAACTTTAACCCCAATTCTGTGTGCAACCTTTAGACACTGGGTATAGCCGATACTATATGTGGAAGTAATATATTGTACTATGTAATTTGTGGCACAAGAAGCATTTTACAGGTATTTGGTTTTATACCGGTAACGCCCCCTTAATGACCTTTGACCCCAATTTTGTGTGCACCCTATAAACAGTGGATATAGCAGATGCTTATGTGCAAGTGACGTCATTGTAGGATGTTGCATGTAGGAGGAAAAGCACTTTTAGCTCAAATCACATTTATGGCCTATTTGACCCCCCTGTAACCTTTAACCCATTCAAAGTCACGTGACATGTATGGTCGTGGTCAATGATGGTTGTGACCAAGTTAGGTCAAAATCAGTCGAAGCATGTCTGAGCTGCATCAAAAAATGTGTATTTTGTTGCCAGAATTTGGTGACCGATTAGGAAAACAAACCCTAGCCGGGAGAGACCCGGCTAGAAGTAATTACTAGCTGGGGTTTACACCCCCAGCTAGGTACTATAATGCTCTCCGATTCTTCTTTCTTTCTTTCTTTACCTAGCTGGGGGGTTTACAACCCCCCGAGCTAGGCACTGTTTTACTACCCGTTCTTTCTTTACCTAGCCGGGTCTCTCCCGGCTAGGGTTTGTTTTCCTAATCGGTCACCAAATTCTGGCAACAAAATACACATTTTTTGCTCCAGCTCAGACATGCTTCGACCGATTTTGACCTAACTTGGTCAAAACCATCATTGACCACGACCATACATGTCACGTGACTTTGAATGGGTTAAAGGTTACAGAGGGGTCAAATAGGCCATAAATGTGATTTGAGCTAAAAGTGCTTTTCCTCCTACATGCAACATCCTACAATGACGTCACTTGCACATAAGCATCTGCTATATCCACTGTTTATAGGTTGCACACAAAATTGGGGTCAAAGGTCATTAAGGGGGCGTTACCGGTATAAAACAAAATACCTGTAAAATGCTTCTTGTGCCACAAATTACATAGTACAATATATTACTTCCACATATAGCATCGGCTATACCCAGTGTCTAAAGGTTGCACACAGAATTGGGGTTAAAGTTCATTAAGGGGTCATTTCCGGTACAAGTCTAAAAGAGCTTCAAAATTTATATCTGCTACATGCAGCATAGTACGTTGATGCCATTTGCACTGATGCATGGCCCATTGACCAGTGTTTGGGGAGAAATGTTAATTTTTTAATAGCCACTCGTTAAAGTGCATATTTGAAGTAATTAAGCCATTTTTGCTAACATTTAGACACCTCAGGACACCTTGTAGATATGAAGCACAGCTGGCTATTGCTGGAGATCATCCCTGACACCTGTATACTTGGGTAATCACAGCCACAAAGTGCAATTTAAGGTGTGTTCAGACATGGGGTATAGTATTCAACTCGAGCAAATGGGCAGGCCTATTTACCTTGAGTAGAGTGCCCAGTTGGGGTAAACTTGTGATGAATGTTGAGTTTGTGCATGTCTGGGCATATTTAGCTTCTCTTTGCAATTCCAAAGCTGACTGGGGCAAAATTTGAGGATTTCTACATGTAGTAGTGTGGACATAGGAATAAGGAATCACAATTCTCAAGGATTCTATCCTGTCTGAACATGATTGGATTGGGTGTCGGCGAGTGGGTAATAATTCATTTCTGGATACACAGGCAGTACATTTTTTGGCCACATCGATATATTTATATGTTTCTTTGGCCAAAAAGATATAATGATCTGTTTCCCATTATAATATGAATACGGAAAAATAAAGTCCTTAACTGGTGGTGGTGGTGGTGGAGGGGGGGTGATGATCCAGCTGGGTAGTATGAAGCCATGAAGGTCATCTGAGGTAAAAGGTCAGGTCAAATTCAAGGTTGCTCCAATGGGGCTGTAACTCGGGGGGAAATGAAACATGACACTTCACATGTCCCCTCCTGTAAGAATGGAACATTGTTTCCATAAGGCATGTCTGTGACATAGTATAGATCTCAATTCTTTGAAAGATTAAACATGCATAATAACATTATATCAATGTCAATATATTATTGATGAACATATCAATATACTAGTAAGTGCAAATGCGGTGGTAGTATGAACGGACCTTTAGAGTTGTCTTGTTTTTGTTCAACTCATCATTTTCCACTGGTACAAAGTTCTGGAAAAGATGAAAGTTCTTCTACCCTGGAACTTAGGGTGCTGGAAGCAATGTTCAGCATCTTCTTCCTAAAATTTACAAATCAGCTTTAGCTGTAGTTCTCACTGAAATCTTTAAGGAAGTTGGATATGGTCCCTGGTGAAGTGTAGTGATAGTCGGCTCTTATTTCAAACACAATTATTATATATTGGAAAAGTTATAATTCATCTGTGTTGCCTTAACAAGGAAGAAATGTTCATAGTAACCTTTGCCCTTGGTGTACAAAGTGATTGTAACAGTTATTGTATGGCAGGATTTTCGACTTGAGTGTAAGATATAGTATGTAATATCACTGGAATATATATAGTTCATGTTGTGCTATGGTTCTGCTTGCTGAGATTCCGAGGACATGAAGTAATTAAGCAGTCATATTTTAAAAGCAGCATACACATAATAGTTCAGGTAATGGTATTAAAGTCAGCAGTTCTTACTCCCGGTTCTTACTCTCTAAATGTAAAAAAGAGTGAATTTCCACTCTTTCAAGGAGTTGAATAAGGACAACCCATTTTTGAGCATGTGAGTGGAAAACACTCTAAAATTAAATAAAGTACATTTTCTTTAGGCAATATTCACAATTTTGAGAGCATATTATAGACTACTTTTTCAATCCTTTTAGAGTGAATTTTTCCACTCAAGGGGTTGTCCTCCATTTCACTCATTTTCCACTCTTTCCACTCGGTGTACATTTAGAGAGTAACTTGAGCTTAAAGTAAAGGTATCTCGTTCAAATCAGATACATAATTGTCTCTGTTTTTATGCATGTCATCTCATGCCTTTATATACGTAAAGCGACATGGTTTCAGAATTACTTTCTTCACCCTTAAGCTATTCTGTCTTACAATGAAATAAGCATATACGTTTCAATCAAATACTCAATTTTGAGTATTAAACATAACTTGAATTTCATATATTTCACATGTATATTCTTTAATTTTCCAGTTTATTTGTAAAGGCAATATTGGTAGCCTAAATGTTGCTTATAGTTTCATTCATAGTTGATTTCTTGTTTGCAATTATACACTTGTTTCCTTGTTTCTTTGAAACATAATATTGAGTTTCAATAAACCAAATTCTAAATCAAAACCATATTACAGTTTCTTTAGTTTTGTTAAAATAATCGAAGTCAGTCTGTAATGTTATTTTGTTTTTATTACTTTTCATTTGAACACTATGTCCAATTATATACTGGAAGTAGTTAGATTTTTCATGAGATCAAATTAACATCAAATTTTGCAAACTTCTAGTGTAGTGGTCATTAATAGTGCTAATGTATTTTTTAATAGTGTCAACACATTCTTTGTTTTGAAATAGCGCATATATCTCTCTATGTCACAAAAGGTCATCCGAGGTCGAAGGTCAGGTCAAATTTAAAGTTGCTCGGACTGGGCTGTAACTTGTGGAAAATGATCCCTGACATATGGGGAGTATGAAACTGCAAAGGTCATCTGATGTCAAAGATCAGGTCAAATTCAAAGTTTCTCCGATTGGGCTGTAACTCAGTGAAAATGATCCTTGACACTTGGGAAATATGAAACCGCAAAGGTCATTCAAGGTCAAAGGTCAGATCAAATTGTAAGTTACTCCAACTGTGCTGTAATTTGGGGAAAACAATCCTGGCACTTCGGGAGTATGAAACCACAAAGGTCATTGGAGGTCAAATTTAAAATTGTTCCGATTGGACTAACTGGTGGAAAATGATCCCTGACCCTTGGTGAGTATGGAACCGCAAATGTCATCAGAGGTCAAAGGTCAGAACAAATTTAAAGTTGCTCCAACCAGGCTGTAACTCCCAGACAAGGTTCCCTGACACTTGGGGAGTATAAAACTGTAAAGATCATCCAAGGTCAAAGGTCAGGAGAAATTTAAAGTTGCTCCAACTGGGCGTAACTTGCAGACAACGATCCCTGACGCTTGGGGGAGTATGAGACCATAATGGTCATCCAAAGTCACACGGTTGTTTGATGTAGGCCTATATAGAATTGGCTTCATTATTAACTAAATGCAAACTATAGATGGCGCTATTTATCCTAAATCATATTTCTTTATATTTTGCAAGGGTTAGGAGATTAATACTGCCAAAAGAGGGGAAATTAAAGTTGGGAATGGCTCAAAAGCATCTGTATACATTAGCATGATATCACTTTTAGCTGTTTAAGCCTAAAATTTGGTTATACATGACGTTTTGTTTAAAAACTAATAAATGATCCCATCAAACAACCGTGGTCAAAGGTCAGGTCAAATAATTAAAGTTACTCCGACCGGGTTGTACCTTGCGGAAGTAATCCCTGACATTGGGGCGTATAGCTCCAAAATACCAACACGCCCCCGGCTAGGTTTGTGGTCTATGACCACCATTTGCCACTAGTCTTTCTTTCTTTCTGGCAATTTTCTGGCATTTTTTGCTCTAGCTCAGACATGCTTTGACCAATTTTGACCTAACTTGGTCGCAACCATCATTGACCATGACCATACATGTCACATGACACTTAAGTTGTCAAAGGTCACAGAGGTGTCAAGTAGGCCAAAAATGTGATTTCAGCTAAAAATGCTTCTTCTCCTACATATAACATCCTACAATGATGTCACTTGCACATAAGCATCGGCTATACCCAGTGCCCATAGGGTGCAAACAGAATTGGGACCAAAGGTCATTAAGGGGGCATTTCTGGTATTTAACCAAATACCTTTAAATTGCTTCTTCTGCCACATATTATATAGCACAATGACGTCATTTGCATATATGCCCCGGCTATACCACACGCCTATAACTTGCACACAGAATTGGGGTCAAAGGTCATTAAGGGGGTAAAATCTTACAACTGCATCATCTGGACATCTGTAAGGGGTATGTGGCTCAAACTCGGTTACAACAAATCTTATGACCAGGGAAACATTTTGCAGGGGTCAGGTCAAAGGTCATGCAGAGGTCAAATTTTAGAAATGCATTTCTTGGACAACTGTAAGGGGTACAGGGCTCACACTTGGTGACAACAAATTTAATGATCAGGGGAACATTTTGGAACACTTTACAGGGATCAGGTCAAAGGTTAATGGGGGTCAAATCTTATAAGTTCATTTTCTGGATATCTGTAAGGGGTATGGGGCTCAAAGTCAGTGACAACAAATCTCATGACCAGGGAAACATTTTGCAGGGGTCAGGTCAAAGGTCATGCAGAGGTCAAATTTTCGAAATGCATTTTCTGGACATCTGTAAGGATACGGGGCTCAAACTCCGTGACAACAAACTTACTGACCAGGGGAACACTTTGGAACACTGCAGGGGTCAGGTCAAAGGTTACCTGGGGGTAAAAATCTTAGAATTTCATTTTCTGGATATCTGTAAGGGGTATTGGGCTCAAACTCAGTGACAACAAATCTCATGACCAGGGGAACATTTTGCAGGGGTCAGGTCAAAGGTCATGCAGAGGTCAATTTTCAAAATGCATTTTCTGGACATCTGTAAGGGATACGGGGCTCAAACTCTGTGACAACAAACTTACTGACCAGGGGAACACTTTGGAACACTGCAGGGGTCAGGTCCAAGGTTATCTGGGGTAAAAAATCTTAGAATTTCATTTTCTGGACATCTGTAAGGAGTACGGGACTCAAACTCAGTGACAACAAGCCTCATGACCAGGGGAACATTTTTGGAACAATTTGCAGGGGTCAGATACCTCCAAAACACCAACATGCCCCAGCTAGGTTTGTGGTCTATGACCACCATTTGCCACTAGTTCTTTCTTTCTTTCTTCTTCTTCTGGCAACAAACTTCGAAATGCTTCTCCTCCTACATGTTACACCCCTACAATTACGTAACTTGCACATATGTACCGCCTATATCCAGTGCCCATATGGTGCAAACAGAATTGGGATCAAAGGTCATTAAAGGGGCATTTTCGGTATATAACCAAATATCTTCAAAATGCTTCTTCTGCCACATATTACATAGCACAATGACGTCACTTACACATGTGCATCGGCTTTACCCAGTGCCCATACCTTGCACACAGAATTGGGGTCAAAGGTCATTAAGGGGTAAAATCTTACAATTGCATTATCTGGACATCTGTAAGGAGTATGGGGCTCAAACTCGATACAATAAATCTCATGACCAGGGGAACATTTTGCGGGGGGTCAGGTCAAAGGTCATGCAGAGGTCAAATTTTAGAAACGCATTTCCTGGACATCTGTAAGGGGTACGGGGCTCAAACTTGGTGACAACAAACTTAATGACCAGGGGAACATGTTGGAACACTTTGCAGGGGTCAGGTCAAAGGTTATCTGAGATCAAATCTTTATAACTTCATTTTCTGGATATCTGCAAGGGGTATGGGGCTCAAACTCAGTGACAACAAATCTCATGACCAGGGGAACATTTTGCAGGGGTCAGGTCAAAGGTCATGTAGAGGTCAAATTTTCTAAATGCATTTTCTGGACATCTGTTAGGGGTACGGGGCTCAAACTCCACAACAACAAACTTACTGACCTGGGGAACATTTTGGAACACTGTGCAAGGGTCATGTCAAAGGTCATCTGGGGTCAAATCGTAGAATTTCATTTTCTGGATATCTGTTAGAGGTACGGGGCTCAAACATGGTGACAACAAACCTCAAGACCAGGGGAACATTATGGAACATCATGCATAGGTCAGGTCAAAAGGTCATCTGGGGTCAAATCTTAGAATTGAATTTTTGGACATCTGTTAGGAGTACAGGACTCAAACTCGGTGAAAACAAACCCCATGACCAGGGAGCATTTTTGGAACATTTGTAGGGGTCAGATACCTCCACAACACCAACATGCCCCAGCTAGGTTTGTGGTCTATGACCACCATTTGCCACTAGTTAAAATCTGTGATACAGTCATTTATTTTATTTTATTTTATGACATCTTTAACGAGGGTAAACCCTGATCAGTGCAAGCACTGCTTTCCACAGGGGCCCTCGATACAATAAAACATATAAACAAATGATTTACAAAGAAATAAATGTAAACTAGTGGCAAATGGTGGTCATAGACCACAAACCTAGCTGGGGCATGTTGGTGTTTTAGAGGTATCTGACCCCTACACAATGTTCCAAAAATGTTCCCCTAGTCATGAGGTTTGGCGTCACCGAGTTTGAGTCCCATACTCCTTACAGACGCCCAGAAAATTAAATTCTAAGATTTGACCCAGCTAACCTTTGACCTGATCCCTGCAAAGCGTTCCAAAGTGTTCCCCTGGTCAGTAAGTTTCTTGTCACAAGAGTTTGAGCCCTGTATCCTTACAGATGTCCAAGAAAATGCATTTCAAAATTTGACATCTGCATGACCTTTGACCTGACCCCCGCAACTGTTCCCCTGTTCATGAGATTTGTTGTCACCGAGTTTGAGTCCCATACTCCTTACAGATGCCCAGAAAATTTAATTCTAAGATTTGACCCAGATAACCTTTGACCTAACCCCTGCACAGCGTTCCAAAGTGTTCCCCTAGTCAGTAAGTTTCTTGTCACAAGAGTTTGAGCCCCGTATCCCTTACAGATGTCCAGAAAATGCATTTCGAAAATTTGACCTCTGCATGACCTTTGACCTGACCCCTGTAAAATGCTCCCCTGATCATGAGATTTGTTGTCACTGATTTTGAGACCCACACAGATGTTGAGCTAAGGCAATTGTAAGATTTTACCCCCTTAATGACCTTTGACCCCAATTCTGAGTGCAAGGTATGGGCACTGGGTAAAGCCGATGTACATGTGTAAGTGACGTCATTGTGCTATGTAATATGTGGCAGAAGAAGCATTTTGAAGGTATTTGGTTATATACCGAAAATGCCCCTTTAATGACCTTTGATCCCAATTCTGTTTGCACCCTATGGGCACTGGATATAGCCGATACATATGTGCAAATTACGTAATTGTAGGGTGTAATATGTAGGAGGAGAAGCATTTTGAAGTTTGTTGCCAGAAGAAGAAGAAGAAGAAGAAGAAAGAAGAATCGGATAGCAAAACAGTACCTAGCTCGGGGGGTTGAAAACCCCCCAGCTAGGTAAATAAAGTCATGCTACTGTACAGATCTGCTTCTTGCCATGCATCGTCAAGACCGCTACCTTAAGTTGTCCGTCCCAAGCACCTAAGTGCACAGATCACTGTGTGGAATGCTCCTGGGCTGAACACCCACTTGTTCTTGAAATTGTATAAATCCATGTCTAAAGTCACAACGATAGTACTGTTTGCTCCAGACACAACTGCGTTCAATTTAGTCAGCTGATCCAAGGCAGTAACTAACGTGGGCCATTCGGTAGTAGTCTACAGTATGCCAGCTACAAGATGGGCGTATATGATGAGATGTATGATGCTTCACAAGTCAATGACCTTGATTGGTTGATAGCTCCCCAGCAAACACAAAACGTTTTCGACATCATTCGCAAAAGGTTATAAAAGGTTGTCAGAAAACGTTTAAATATCGGGTTATATAAAGGGTATATTAAGAGTATAAAACGTTTTCATAACCTGATTTGATAATCTACTGCTCAGCAAACAAAAATGTTTTACAGAAAACGTTTAAATGTCGGGTTATATAAAGGGTATAAAAACGTTTTAATAAAATACCAAAAACATTCTTGAAAACTTGATACTAAACATTCTAAACAGAATGTTATTTTGGGGTTGAAAAATATTTTGCGAAAACTGTTTGCCCAAAATATTTTCAATAACGTTTTAAAAACGTTTTCATGACCTTTATATAATCCGACATTTAAATGTTATTAAAAGGTTTTGAAAAAAACATTTTAAGAACATTTCTGTGTTTGCTGGGTTCAAACATTTTTTAGCATAATGTTATTAAGTATTGACACAATATTTGGCAAAAATGTTTGTAAAAATAGTTTACAATAACATTTTTTGAAAACATTTAAAAATATTGTTATAGTGTGTTTTCATACAAAACGTTTTAAAACGTTAGCATGACCTTTATATAACCCGACATTTTAATGTTATTAAAACGTTTTTACCTAAACCAAAAGCCAAAATATAACTTATTTAAAACGTTTTTAAAACGTTTTTGTGTTTGCTGGGTTACTGTAATAGAGGAATTCGTCAACAAACATCAACTTGCCTGGCGTTGAATCTGAAGTTCCAGATTTATCCGATTCACGCACAGATGAATTTGCAGAAACCACCCAAGAACCTGAAGGATTGGTATCCAATCAACGCATTGAAATGCAACAAGTGCATTTGTGGTCAGCTTATAACTCGCTCCTACACACCTCAGATGATGCGGATGCCTTGTCAGTAATCCCCATATGCCAAAACATATGGTTAGTCATTTCCATATGTTATTATGTCCGTTGGGTCGAAAGTTATGGCGTTTTACGTAAAAAAGCCTAAAATATGGCGGCCATCTTGGATTTTTGCTAATGTAGAGTATTTCTATGGGTCTTGTTTTGTTTCAAATGAACCGTTGACCCATTTATATGAATTTAGATTGAATATAGTCAACATTGTATGACATTTGAATGAATAGTTATGGTTAATTGGTAATTTTCGCCAAAAAATTGGCGGCCATTTTGAAATTCAAAATGGCGGCTCTAAATGTTGATGGAAAAACTGGCATCCACTTTTTTTCTTAATCAGTGATGTTTCTAGATGTGTTTAAACATGGTTGCCAAGAATCTACCCAAATATTTGCTTTCTTTGCACAAGCCAACAGACTATTTGTGTCAATGGACAGATGCCAGCAAATAATGTACATGTATGATAATGACATTTGTGATATTGTATTTAAAGTAGCAGAATCCTTCTCATAGGAAGCCACAAAGATATAGATGCTCGATCATGCCTTGCTCCTGGTTTCAGAAGCAATTGGGAGACATTTTTACAACTGAACATGACGTAGGCCTATCTTCCATGGATCCAGAGAAGCTTGATAAGGAACCGATCCAAAACCTTGCAGCTGTATCTTGAGGTAAGATATGCAAGGGACACTTCTTAAATCAAGTGATGTTTGCAGGCTATTGAAGGATCATAGAAAACTGCCTGTGAAATATAATGCCGAAAACCTGAACCTCTAATGTGATGTCTAAGGCAGACTGCAACTGGACTAACTGACTTCAATGAAGCATTGTATTCTCAAAAGTGATATTTATTCTCCAGATGATAAGCTATTTACGTTATTGTCAATACATTTGATCAAACTCAGCATTTACAATACAAAATAATTATTTAAGTATCACACAATTTCTTTCAGTTTCTATAACAACCTACTACATTAAGCAATGTGCAACCTTGTTACCGAATCTTCAGGGGGCATTTACAGGGGGGTTAATCTACTTAAATTTATATACTGCGCCAATAAAGTATCCTTACACTTGGAAAAATAATCACAATTTCATAACTGAACAATACTGCACATTATGACACCACATTAAATCCAATGTGACCTCAAGAACTAAAGTTACAAGCAATTGAATAGACAAAGGTCCAGTTTTAAAACTGACAAACTGGCCTATACAAGGCGCAAAAAGTTCCCAACAAGCGCAATAAAGAGACAAAGCAGTTTCTTCAATGAAGCGTTTTTATTTCAGTTTTTACTTCTCTGTACTTTTCATAACTTTCATTTTATTTGTCAGTTCTTTTGTTTCATTTTCGTTTGTTCCTTTAAAAAAAATTAAAGCCAAACGCATAAATTAGCCATTCACCACTCTCAAACCAGATTTGTGGTCTGTGGAGTTTTGAATAGGCCAGTTTGTCACTTTTGAAACTGGACCTTCGTCTAATCAAATGCTTGTAACTTTACTTCTTGAAGTCACATTGGATTCAATGCGGTGTCATAATCTGCAGGATTTGATAGTGCATCTATTAAAAAAACAAATTTACCCCAATAGTGTTCAGTTTGGAAATTGTGATTATTTTTCCAAGTGTAAGGATACTTTATTGGCGCAATATATTTAATGATCATATTCTTGTTTAGTATAGACCACTTTACATCATTGTTTATCAACAAAGGCGAGGGATTGGTCTGTCGATATGCCCGAACGAACCGCTTCACTGTTCAATGGCTTTCTTGTACTATATGAAATGTGGTGGGAGATTTAAAATACACATGCCCTGAGCAGACTACGATGCGCACGCACACTGCAGGGCAAAGAACAATGGAAAGTACCATAATGCGTGCGCATACTGCCGGGCAATGACGTCATAACTATATTTTCAGCAGCAATTCACAAAAAGTTGGAATTATCACACTCCTTACTAAAAGCTGTCAATTCAATATACTGTTATTTGAAAAATCGTTCTTTGTAAACATCTTCGACTTGCAATCTACAAATGACCCGTTGGCTATTAAATCATACATTAGGTAAAAATTACAGACAGTACCGGAGTGAAACCGTGAGTTTTATTCAAATGAATACAATCTTGTCAATACTAACTTGTCAGTGAGAAATAAATGCAGAAAAAAGATTGGCGTCACTGCACAATAAGTAATTATTATTCGGATTTGCCGATAATTGTCTATTTAATCGTTAGAGCTTCGCAACAGCGTTTTTCATTTTCGACTATAGCTTATATTATTATTTTGTACTGCGCAACGCCAAAAGCAACTCACATTCCCAGCCCATTTATATATAAACGTTACAATAATTATTTCGTCATAATGAACTGACAACTAGACAGTGAAAAGGATTACGCGAGTTATTATAATGGCTGCAAATTGTTCCTTAAACACATCGGCAGTTACTTACTACACGGAATCCGATTTACGTAGCATCAAATTCACACCTGAAGCTCGTGCTTTTGTTTCAATTATACTACCTACACTCGGAATATGCGGTCTAATTATAAATATGTTATTTCTCTTTGTAGTTTATCGGTCTCCTTCGATGCGCACGATTACAAATCTGTACTTGGTGCAGTTGTCCATATCCGATATGTGCACTTTGACGGTTTTGAGTTCGCGTTTTTTTCGCGCTTACATACTCTCTCCTGAGTATGAGTTTTCCCCAGGTACACGGTTTGGATGCACGGCAGTTGAATTCATCATGTATTTTACGTACTTTGTAGGTGTGAACTTTATATGTATCGTCACAGTAGAGAGGTACTTCGCTATTTGCAGACCAATTCAGCACAGGGTGTTCAGGAGAAGATCCCGGGCAAGAGATATCTCGTTAGCCTGTTGGATAGTAGGTTTCCTCCTTGCAGTTACTGGACTTGTACCATATGATGTAATTACTATCTGCGCTAAAAATCCAGATGCATCCACTCCTGACGACACCTGGTTGGTATTCCAAACGTGTACACTGTCATGCTCTTGGTGTTTTCATTTATTGGTATTCTATGACACAGCGCAATTTGTAATTGTGTTTCTTATTAACGTCATAATATACTTTGCTATCATCAAGAAACTGCGTAAAAGAGCAAGTGACACCAACTTGCCTCAATCTTACTCGACGCATCAAGTAAGTAAAGATATCACACGAATGCTCATTATAAATGGTGTCGCGTTTTTCCTTTTGCTGGGGCCATACCAAATTTGGAATGCTGTTCTTCTGATATATGAATACATTGGAGTTTGGATCGTTTCGCAAAAGACGTTTTTCTTGCTTGGATGGCTTTCGCGGACATGTTCCCCGACGAATTTTGCTCTAAATCCTCTGATATATGGCTCTACAAATCCGCGGTATCGAAAGGCATTCTTGCAGGTATTTGGCTGCTCCATGTCATCTGAGAAACATCAAGAGAATGATTTTAGTCATCACAAAGAAATCACTGAACCCCGTTTAGGAACATTAGCACAAGAAGACACTCTTTCCCGCAGCCGAATAGACACGCAAATGTAAACAATTTCAGTCAAATAATCTAATAATCAGAGGTCTAAAAACAATATGGATGTGTCTTTCAACTTTAACACATTCTTATCTTTAATAATCTCAAACGTGCACTTATGACTAGTACGATGATTACCAATTCTTCAGAGATAGCAGTGCCACATTTCAAAGCGTTTTCTGTCGATGACCAGCCTGAAGTAGGCCCCGGATGTAGTAACTGACAAGAGGAAGTTTTCCGATCTTGCATTATTTTTGAGCAGCATATCCTGTATTAGCATCGTGCGTATGTAATAATCTTCATAATGGTTCCTGTTTTACTCCTTCAGATCAATGCATGATGCTTTAATACTTTGATGTTATATCCATCTTGTCACTTGCAAATTAGCAATAGCGTGTTGTAGACTTGTTGTTGATCATGACTCTAAAAATGAGCTCGACACCTTTATGTTAAGGTATATTTATGAAAAAAAAACAAAACAAAAAACAACAACAACAAACACTCTCACATGTGACCACCGTTACACCCACAGAGAAAGTGTCATTCCGGACGAGATTTTTGTACTATAGTAAAGTGCTTAGTAAACACACATTTGACAATAATCATAGGAATAATTGATAGCAGTCCATCAGCTTAATCGGTAGGTAAGGCGCTATAGACTCTCTGATGTGTGACGGTGGAGTTCGAGCCCATGGTCATACTTTTATTCTTGTGGAAAACTTGAGCTAGCTTAAAATTCACATGTACAGGTCCTCCCGTACCAAACCTTGGAGCTGATCCTGGCTGAGATTGTATATATAGGCTGACTAGGGATCTGCGCATGTACATAGCACAGTGTCAACACGCTATATTATAAATTTTTTTTTTCATAAAGCTCCATTACTCCGTTGGTGATCAATATTCTATTGTTGACACAGATAAAGAAAGTTTACATATGCATTGTGATATACACGTGTGATCGAAATTTCTATTATACAAGCACCTGGGTCATAAATGTGTTCCTTTATATAATTGTAATTACAAGAGGTTTTATGTACTTTCGCCAGAAGTTGAGACGATTATCAGTGACCAGGTTGTTGACAGGTTTGTGTGATTTTATCTTAAGTTGGACATCCTTGCCATAACTGAAGCATGGTGGAAGGGTGATGAGCGTGATCATACATTTCTTGCTGATATTACAAATACTCTTCCTGACCATCAAATCCACTATTTGCCCAGATCTGGAAAGAGCGGTGGCGGTATATGTGTCATCTTACGCAAAGGGTATGGCGTCAAAATTACACCACACAAGTACAGTTCGTTTGAATGCCTTGAGTTATCCATATCTAACGGCCTAAAAGATGTCGTTAACTTGATTGTTATATATCGTTCTGGATCAGCCAATCTTACAAAGCAGTTTTTCAGTGACTTTTCTTGTCTACTTGAATCTACTGCTGGTGCCTCCGAACATCTGATAATCACAGGCGATTTCAACATTCATATGGATGTCCCAGATGATCTTGGGACCAGAACAATGAATGACATCTTACAGTCCGCGGTTTGACTCAGCATGTTACAGAACCAACACACATCAAAGGACACATGCTCGATCTTCTGATTACCCGTGACCTTCACTATGATTATGTATTCAATACGTATGTTCAGTGGGGACTTCCATCTGACCACGCTGCGGTGATATCTGATGTCATGATTTCGCGACCTGAAACATCTAAACGTGTTATCAACTCCCGGAAACTTCGTGAAATCAACATGGAAACTCTCCGTAAAGAAGTTTCCGACTGCTTGGATTTAGATCAATCAAGTGACGTGAATGCCATGGTTTTATCTTACGACTCTACGCTTCGTGCACTAATTGATGCTCATGCTCCTGAAAAAAAAGCGTGAAGTGTCTCTAAGACCAAAGGCACCGTGGTACACTGAGTCTCTACGTAGGGCTAAGACAGAGAAAAGACAAGCGGAACGCAAGTGGCTGAAATCGCGATTGACTGTTGACAAAGAAATCCATCGCGAAAAGTGTCGCCAATATAAGAATGACCTCCACAGTGCCAAACGGGATTACTATTGTGATCAAATATCTGGTTGTGACACCAAAGAAATGTTTCGTCTGGTGAACAGATTGTCGGTTTACAAACCATCTAATGCCCTTCCATCGCATACTTCTAAGAAGGATCTTGCCAATACATTCTGCAAGTTTTTGATGAAAAGATCAAAAAATCCGTTTTGCACTGGACGTGGCTACTCCATCTACAATTTCAGTCAATATCAGCGATAAGCGTCATTGTGAGAGCTATTTGAGCGATTTCCAACCGCTTAAATGTGAGGAAGTACTAAAGATCATCAAGTGTTCGCAGATTAAGACATGCTCTCTAGATCCGTTACCAGCGTGCCTTACCAAGGATGTTCTTGCTGAATTGCTTCCTCATATTACCACCATTGTCAACGAATCGCTGCAGTCAGGGGTTTTCCCAGATTGCCTAAAACGAGCCCTTGTCACGCCATTGCTTAAGAAAGCAGGTCTTGATGTTGAAGAAATGAAAAACTTTCGACCTGTCTCAAATTTGCCTTTTCTGGGAAAGATCGTCGAACGTGCTGCTATTTCTCAATTCCAGTCATACATGATGAACAATAACTTGTACACCAAAAATCAATCGGCATATCGAAAGTATCACAGCGTTGAAACTGCCCTTGTCAGAGTTAACAATGACTTGCTCCAAGCTGTTGATACCCACGGTGAGGCTGTATTAGTCTTATTGGATATGTCCGCGGCTTTCGACACTGTCGATCACAACATCTTGCTGCGTCGACTACATGAGAGATATGGTGTCAAAGGTCCTGTTCATAAATGGTTTGCTTCCTATCTGGACAATAGACAGCAATCTGTGCTTATCGACGGCGAACAATCTGATCCTATGACCATCGATTGGGGCATGCCGCAAGGCTCTGTCGTTGGCCCCGAGATGTTTATTGCATACTCTGCTCCAATTGAAGACATTATTAATGGCCATAATCTTTGCAGCATGTCATACGCCGATGACACGCAGTTGTATGTGCTAATCAAGCCCAGTGATCGCACTAGCATGTTATCGAAGCTAGAGGACTGTATACGTGACATCCACTCATGGCTGACTGAGAACAAGCTCATGATGAATGACTCTAAAACAGAACTTCTGCATGTCAAATCACGCTATGCAAGATCTGTGCCTGAGGATATCTCCATTACCATCGGCAATGCAACTATTGCTTCATCTCCGGAAGTTCGCGACTTAGGCGTGTTGTTCGACGAAAATCTCAAAATGGTCAGCCACGTAAATGACATTTGTCGCCGTGCATCATATGCAATTCACAGGATCGGCAAACTTCGGCGTTACCTAGATTCGGACAATACAGAGAAATTAGTGCATGCGTTCGTCACTTCCAGGTTAGACAACTGTAATAGTATTCTTGTTGGTCTACCCGATAAGGATATCTCCAAACTACAGCGTGTCCAAAACATGGCTGCCCGTGTAGTAACCCTCACCAGGAAATCAGACCATATAACCCCTGTCTTGTACAAACTCCACTGGCTTCCAGTAAGAGAAAGGATTGTTTATAAAATTCTTCTGTTGACATTCAAGATACTCAACGGTGAAGCTCCCGCATATCTCTCTAATCTTGTGTCGCGCTACATTCCATCAAGGACCTTGAGATCTGCGTCACGCAATCTGCTGTCTGAAATTCCCAGCAAGACTGTAACATACGGAAGGTGCTTCTCGGTTGTAGCGCCCAAGTTCTGGAATTCCTCCCGGATTCCGTCCGAAACTCTGCCACTACAGCACAACTCAAATCGCGCATGAAGACTCACCTTTTTAAATCTGTGTATGACACTTAATAACAACTCTTGCCGATGTCTTCCGCTTGTCTGTTGCAGCTCCTGTTTTTGAACTTGATTTAATTGTGTATATTATTATATTGGTTGTATATATTGCTTACCAATTTTAAATCAAAAATTGCTGTTTTTAAATTATTTTTGCTGTTTTTTAAATCTTGCCATGCTGTTAATGCTTTTAATCCACTGTTTCATTCCTCTTGTGTCATTTGCTTGTTTCCTGAGGCAGTTGGTTTTAAAATCATTATCGTTTATTTTGTTTGCTGTTATATATTTTGCTCTTTCATGCATTTTGTAGTGTAAGTTAAGTGTAATTAAGTTGTTCAGCGCATAGTGACCTTTTAGTTTGATGCGCTTTATAAATGCATTTTATTATTATTATTATTATTATTATTAGGTTGTTTAATGGAAGTCCATTTATCTGGAGATGGAGCCTGCTTTGTCGCTATCTCGTAATTTTCGTGCCAACGGACATGACGGACGGAGCCAAACTTATTTTTCTTACGTTTCCATTTAGACTCTCTGTTCAGCTTGGACTTGAGGGCTTGTACAACACGGTCATCGGCTTTCACCATACAATGGGCTTACGCAAGAGTATGGGATTCGAGATAGAGCTCAGAAATACCCGAAAATCCTAAGCCATCTGGGCTATGGATAATCGCAGGAGTAGGGTCCCGTTAAGTAGTAGACAGAAGAAAGCTTTAACGGCGTTAATGTGCATGTGGTCAAGTTTATCAAGCTGGGAGTCAGTTATTTCACGAACCGTTAACATAATTATACCTGATCGAAGGGATGGCATACTGGGTGTAGACCCGCAGTTTAAATTCATCCCTGAACATGCCTGATGAGATGTTAGTGATCATGCTGTCTAACTTTCATCTTATTATTTTAGTAATGTCCTCAGACTTGCCAGAGAAAAGTAATGTTGCACCCAAGGAATTTCTCTGGGACATCTTTCAGGGATTTGAGAACATCATCTCCGATGGAAAATGTGCATATTACAGTCATAGACAAAAGTTTGGAATATTTTTATATCAAATGCCGTTTTTAATCATATTAGGAACAGTTAGGTCAGTTGAACTTAAAGGGCAAAAACAAGTTTATCTCTATTCGAAGAGAATAATTATTACATTACAAGTTGACACTTGTTGCAATTTTTTTGTGCGTATTTCGCCTGAAAAAGGAGAAATTGTGTGGGTAAAGTTCAGCCTCGTACGTGTTCTTCCCCCGTTTGAAGCGTACGTGTTCTCCCCCCCGTTTGACTGATGACGTAGGTAAATGAAGCGGACACTTTATCGTGCTCTCATCATACAATCACAATCACTTTGACAAGTTTGACATTAGCAACAATGAGTTGTACTATCACTTACCATAACAATGCTGCATAACAATATGCACGCTATTGTTCTCTTTTTGGGAACAAAGCCCACACAGTAATTGTTACTATGTGTTTGCTTTGTAATATTTCATCCAACTGAAACTATAGCATTGCAATATACAGGGAAATCAGATACATGAGTTTGTGGACTAACACGGTTTATATGCTAGTCTCAGATGAAATTCTAAGCTCAAATTATGTATTTATTTTTTAGGCCTAATATTTCTTAGATAGACTTTATGTCCTCCCATAGAACTGCATGTTAAATGGCCAAAATAACCAGTGGGGTTTCTTTCACTTTATCTTGTTATATCAGCTTAAAATGGACAGCAACCCTTCCTGGCAGTTATTACTAATATTATTTCAACATTTTAAATAAAGATTAACAAAATTAAAATTTGACGGAAATCGTACATTAAGGCTTTTTAAAAATTGTAATTGGCACGTTCATGTACATGACGATGCTCAGTTATCATCCAACTTAAGCATGCAAACATAAGGGGAAAGAACTACAGAGTCACATCGTAAGTCATTCCACGGTTTGAACGATACGTTCACCGATTCATCTATCCATTTGGTACAATCTTCTCCCACACCAGCAGCGACATTATCAGGTTGGTTAAGGCCCCATTCGTTGTAATCAGTGGGACTACCATCAGTCCACACAAAAACACCTTCCACAGCCGCGTCAGTCAATCCCAGATGGATGGTAACCAATGGAGATGCGCCCGTATTTCCTGAAAAAGTGCACAGCAATTGAGATGACACTAGCAGGGAGTCATGCCAGAGTTTATAGACGAAATCAGACTCTGTTTTACTATGGATGGATACTAAATGTCCTTGAGCCGTGTCCGTGAAGAATTCATTGCAGTGTGCCTCAGCATTTGCCCAATTCTTCACAGAACCGAAAAATCGGTAACAGTTGTCTTGGAAACGGGTCCAAAATGGTGGGCATTGTCGATGACATTGACCTGGAAGTGGAAGATAAAAACATCATGTGAGAGTTCGGATATTAAAGATAGGATCAGGCTAAATGGAAAGCAAGAGAAACTAGTATTACATACATTCAATATCCCCTTTTATCATTTTTATATGAATTTAAAGGCAGCGAGAAAAGTAATTCATAATCAAATACATTTACGCCAGATCAAATTCCAAAGTCAGTTCAAAAGTGGATACTGATAACGCTTCTTGTGTATGCATATATAGGAAGCAAAAGTTGTTTTGTATACATTTTAGAAATAACATTTTTCTTGCTGATTCTTTTCTACGGTGTGCAAATTTTCTCAGCATTATAATTATGTTACGCTTTGCGAAAAATGTCTGACACTAGAGAGATTGCGGAGAGGCGTTCACTGCAAACGCCATACGGGTTACGGATTTCTGCATTTTGTGGTAGAACCTCATAGTCCCGTTCACATCCAAACTAGCCTCCTACACAGCCAGTTTGTGTCGGTCCTAACGCTCGTCGTTCCTAGTATGTTCGTGATAGCCGCATAGAGTCTGAACCAAGACTACGTGTAAACGCAATTGCAATCATGATGGCGCTATGCTGAGATAAATAATCTAAAGGTAATAGGAAGCACCCATTGATTCACCTTGGGTGCATCGAACCAGAGAAGATTATCTTCTTTCATCGAACTACTTTCCTCGGTATTGATATGCAAATACGACTGGCTGTATCTATAATGCTCTAAGCATTCAGTCCAGATTAGCAATATTTGAGTTTTGCGGGCTATTGGAAAATGAGTATACGCGTGTATGCTATTTGTCTAAATAATCTAAACAGAGTTTGGTGTTGAATGCCTAGGAAGTCTTGGTGTATATTATTCGAATAACAAGAAACAAACTCCATTATCATATAAATAATACCCTGTTTACTTTCTAAAGCAAAATGAAAATAGCCTAGTTTAATATGCCTAGTTCGATTACTACCCAGCAAACACAAATATATTACAGAAAACGTTAAATGTCGGGTTAAAGGTTATGTGAGGGTCAAGGGCATTAAAAGTTTTAATAACATTCAAAAAACCCTTTGTTCTAAACTTGCTGATAAACGTTCTCACACAATAGATACTTAAATATGTTTGCCAAATGATATTTTACTATAGCATTTCGAATTTTGGCTTAAAATGTTGTTGTATTATGTTTTCAGTATAAAACGAGTTTTCATGATTTTTATAATTATAAACATACATCGATATGTTATCAAAACGTTTTAACTAAAACCAAAAACACATGCATTATCATGTTTTAAAAACATTTTGGAGTTTGCTGAATAGTATCCATACACAAAACACTTTGACAGCTGTTTAATGCACATCGAAGAAACAAGGCGAAAAATAGCGTTGCACGAACTTCTGCTCCCCGTCCCAAACAGACAATTCACGACACAATCTTGCCTAAAACGCCTCTTCGCAAGCTGATTTTTGGACGGCATTTTCCACACACAAATGAATAGGCAATCTGCCCGTTCGAATTCGCGTCGAAAAAAAAAAAATCGAAATTTTTCACTTCTTCTTGTCTATACGAGATCAAATTTTAACCCCCAAAATGGATTTTTTTACATGTCGGACTCTACTTGTTCTATTAGGATACTTTGATTCGTTTCATAACATGATAAACATAACATTTTTCTGCATTTTATAATGCGTTTTTTTGTCATTTTGGAACGTCATTTTTTGCAACCAACCGCAACGTAATCGCCTTACGGTAATTCCACGATTGACCAATTCACAATAGATTTCACCCTCTAGAGGGCATAATAACCGATTTTCGACTAATGTAGCTTGCCGTTCGCGTTCCCGTGTCACGTTTCATGTAAATTTCGCAATCTCTCTACTAGCTAGCTTGATGTCATTAATGGACTTAAATCAGTCACAACACTTCCACACCACCATGCACTTGGGAACCTTGGGGCTACCAACAAACACCTACAGTACCAGCTACAATAGCCTGATAAACTTGAGAGAGCGAGTATGAACTGGAAACCAAATACGTTGAACCGAATAGGAACAACCGGGGTTCGAACCCGTTACCTTAGTGGTGCAATGAAAACCACTCCGTAAGAGTGAGAGTTCATAACGGCAATGTCGAATGGTCACATGCACATCAATGCTGGACTTAAAGGATGTATCCGGCAATCACAACATTATGCCTTGTATGTTAGACAAATAATTATCACGCACGAAACATTTGGTTAAAATATTTAAAACAACCTCATATTAATCATAAAAACGAATAAAAACAGCCGGCTCTCAACACGCAATATTTAAAATTCCCCCGCCGAAATTGTCTAGTGCAATGGCGTCATGGTTATCTGTGCTCAATTGTTGGCAGCCTTCATTGTATTACTGGGACATCATTGCACTGGACAATTTCGGCGCCCGAGAATTTTGAATATCGTGTGTTGAGAGACGGCTGTACTAATTCTCTTTTACGGTAAGGTCAGTATGAGTTTGTTTCAAACAAAACCACGTGATTCGTGCTTGATAAATAATTTTCTAACATATAAGACATAATGTTGTGATTGCCGGAGTCATCCTATAATTTGTGGAAAGGTAACTTACCGGTACCATGATCAGCGAAGGTGCCACTGAGGAACAAGGTGTTCACGAGTAGTACAGCTAGGAGGAACATTGCAGTGTTGAAGATTGCAGAACCTGGATAGAAAAAGTTACAATTTAGGTGAGTTAAAATTTACTCATAAGTGAATAAGCTCCAAAATATGTAGCCCTATATACGATCATCAGAAGAACGAATGTACCCAATCGCGAAATATATGGCTCCATATGATAGAGCGAAAATAGAATGTACCCTTTGGCGAATATTACCCTCCAATATGTTACACTGTTTATAAGCCTAACCCCCCCCCCCCCCTTTTTTCAGAAGTTGCAATAAGTAATGTATAGGCTACAAGAACTTGCATTTAAGTTTTGGTCTCTAATCGCTCGGGTTCAAAAGTTATGACCCAAAACGAACTGTGCCTTCTTTTGCCGTTTTTACGCGTATCAAGTTTGTTATAGTGTGATTTTTATGCACTACTATACTACTACTACAAAATAGTGGTTTTACGACTTGTTTGCACAATTATTGACCATATCCTTGCACCAATTTGATTGGAAAAAAATATTTAGTAGCTTAATAATTTACATCAACGGGAAGCAACAACAAACACGTGACATATATTTTTAATATTTTTCCAATCTGTAAAACAACAGAAAATGTTACTAGCTAGGCATAATAGAGGCTAATAGCACAAACCCTAGTTCACTTTTTACTTTAACCCTATAATTACGAACGGGGTTTACCAACCTCCCAAGGGTTTTCATCCGTCATAAGAAAACGCGTGTGTTTACTTATGAGTCACCCCAGCTAAATATCATACATAGTTGGCAAAGGTCAAAAAAGAATTATCGTGTCGGTCAAAAGGGCTTTGGGTGTAGATTGTAAAAATCCACTTTGCTCGCTCATATGTTACCCGTTGCCATGGTAATGAACCGGAATGTATTTAAGGCGATTTTAGCTCATTTCAGGCTGAAAATGCTGAAATTTACCTAATAAAGAACGGGCCATAGCTCCATTATTCGAGAAGATAGAAAATATCTGATTAAATCCTTGTTGTACTCAATGGTGGAAATCACAAAACATGCCATAAAATAAATATCATTTGATGAGACAATTCAAAAAGTTCGATTTTTTATCAGGGAAATCAACTTCCAATAATTACAGAAGAATGAGGCAAATTTGGTATTTTCTGTGCTGAGCAAATTGACTGGAACCGAATGGCCCTGTACAAACCAATAGAGATTTCGCGAGGGTTGAAGGCTACGAACGGGAATAAATCTTTATGAAATTGCATGAGAAGAAATTATTTGACCGATAACACAGTTGGAATAGACTTGAGATGAAAATGAATTGCAATTGACGAAAAATGATAACGATTGCACAAAATTCGAGAATGTATGACCAATCGCCAATGACGAAATCAATTATTTAATACATGTGCGAGGAATCATGAAATTTGAGCGTCGAAACTGATGTTTTAGATCTGAAAAAAGCATGTCAAAAACTATGTGTGGAAAACCTACGGGGTACATGGTAGGTCTATGAGTGATTTTAATGTATACGTCTGGTTCAAAAAGAAATAGGGTTTTGGTAACAATGTACACATCACATGCATTATTTTTACAATCAGTGACAATAAAACGAATTTTTCCCGATTTTGATTTGGAACAAATATCACTGGCAATACTGAGGCAACCTTCTATTAAGTTTTTATACACATGCATTTTATTTAACTAGTGCGTGACCAACAATTAAATACGAATTTCTTTACCTTGTTCAAGTTTGTTTTCCAGCACCAACACAATAATCCCCTGATTTCTTCTTCGAAAGCTTGTTCTGTCTGTTGATTTCAGTGGCAGTCTACCAGGCTATGTCACCCAATATTGCTTGGCTACAACTTTTATACCAAACACCCTCATAAGATTTTTTATCGTCGACATCAATTTAAGCAGAATTTTCTCAGTGCGAACATTGACGTGTATTTCCACAAATACAGGATCTCCTATTATTAAGGGACGCACCATTAAATATCAAGGGGGCTATATAGTCGGGGTCATGGCTTTTGTTTACTACCCCTTACTCGGGGGTGGGGGCGCATCATCAAGTTTTGGTGGGTATGCTCCCTCGGAATTCGGAGATGCCCAGCAAACACAAAACGTTTTCGACATCATTCCCAAAAGGTTATAAAAGGTTGTCAGAAAACGTTTAAATGTCGGGTTATATCAAGGGTACATTAATGGTATAAAACGTTTTCATAACATTAAATAACATTTGTTGATAATTTACTGCACAGGAAACACAAATGTTTTTAAGAAAACATTTAAATGGCGGGTGATATAAAGGGTATAAAAACGTTTTAATAACATTCCAAAAACATTTTTGAAAACTTGGTACAAATCATTCTAAACAGAATATTATTTTGGGGTTGAAAAAATATTTTGGAAAAAATGTTTGCCCAAAATATTTACAATAACGTTTTTAAAATGTTTTCACGACCTTTATATAACCCGACATTTAAATGTTATTAAAACGTTTTGTAAAAAAACATTTTAAGAACATTTATGTGTTTGCTTAGTGCAAATATTCTAACATAATGTTTTTCCAGTGTTGACAAAATATTTGGCAAAAAATGTTGACAAAAATAGTTAACAATGACATTTCGAAAACATTTTAAAAATATTGCTGTAGTGTGTTTTCATACAAAACGTTTTAAAACTATTTCATGACCTTTATATAACCCGACATTTTAATGTTATTAAAACGTTTTTACCTAAACCAAAACCCAAAATATAACTTATTTAATACGTTTTAAAAACGTTTTTGTGTTTGCTGGGTGGTGGGTCTTTGGGAGCTGGCGACGTATCGGTAAAAAGGAGTCTTTAGGCTGCGAATGGTAACAATCAAAGGTCTCCCGCCCACCAGTTACGCCACTGCCCCAGTGAGGGGTGGTGCAATAATTATGTGTACCCCCGGGGGTGAATTCTCAAAATGGTCTGCCAAAATCGCTTGCCCCCCCTTTGGCCGTGCCAAAAACCTTTGCCCCCCCTTTCGACGTGCCAAAAACCGTTGCCCCCCTTTCAACGTGCCAAAAATCTTTGCCCCCCCCTTACACATGCAAGATTTTGGGGAACCCGAATTTAAAACCTTAAATTGTCTTAACATATAATGCGAGCGCAGCGAGCAGGAAATTTTGCATATTTGAACGTGTTCGTAACGTTTTCCTACGCCTTTTAGGGCGTAATATAGAAACGGTGCCCAAAATATCTGTGCCAAAATTGCTTGCCCCCCCTTTCGACCTGCCAAAATCGCTTGACCCCCCTTTCGACCTGCCAAAAATGCTTGCCCCCCTTTGGCCTGCCAAAATCTTTGCCCCCCCTATAATTCACTTCGGGGTACACATAATTATTGCACCACCCTGAGTGGTTTCTATAATAATACCACTCAATGAGCAATTTGGTTTTTTTTTATACCTCTCGATGGACTTGAAAATAATTAAATGCACATTTTCGCGCGCTTTTAGCTTTAATTGCTCCAAGTTTAGGGGCTGTGTAATAATTATGAGCCCCCAAACGTCTCGCCAAAAATCGCTTGCCCCCCCTCTCGGCCCGCCAAAAATCGCTTTCCCCGCTCTCGGCCCGCCAAAAAATTGGCAATCCCAATTTGCAAACTTTAAATGGTCTAGATACGTTTTGCGAGCACATCGAGCAGGAAAATATGCATATTTAAGCGTTTAGTGACGGTTTAGCTAAGCCTTTTTATAGTGTTTTATTTAAAAGGCGCCCCAAGAATGTGTGCCAAAAATCACTTGCCCCCCCCGGCTTGTCAAAAATGTCTCCCCCCACCCAATTTTACCCTCCCCAGGGCTCATAATTATTGGACAGCTCCTTGCGAGCGTAGCGAACAGGAAAATTTGCATATTCAAGCGTTTCCTTACTGTTTTCCTAAGCCTTTTTAGAGCGCTTTATTAAAAAGGTGCCCCATGAATGCGTGCCAAAATCGCTTGCCCCCCCATCTCGGCTTGCCAAAATTGCTTCCACCCCCCTCGGCTTGCCAAAAATTCTTGCCCCCCCCCCCATTTTTACCCTCCCCAGGGCTCATAATTATTGCACAGCCCTTAGAAGACACCTTTTCAAAACGTATTGAATCTTTAAAGTTATTGTTATACTTGCAATTTTGTTTTCATGTTTGTTTGGATTTTTTTTTACTTTGTTAATACTCAGATGGAGCGACAAAACTTTTGTGTTTCAAAAAACTAAATATCCCCCACCCCCACCCCTTGAAATCTTATGATGATTCCCTAATGATGTTGAATGCGTGAACCATGTGTTCTTACCGAGTAGTCTTATCATGATGATAGGGGTAAAGTTCAGAGTAATGTCTCCTGGGACACTCAAATCCTGGATTCTGAGTCACAAAGCCGTTGTCACAAAGCCGTTGATATACTCGGAACACCAAGGGTCATGCAACTTTTAAGGGGTGGGCATTAGGTAAGAACATGACTTTTTTCTAACTAGGACCTTGGGTGAGAATGGCTTCAAATGGCTTTTATGGTAAAAATAAGTAACAAAATCAGTGATAAATGGAAGTTGCTGTTCAAATTGAATTCTACACAAACTCGTCCAACCTCGATAGTTCCCCGCAATAGGCCTAATTATATAATGAACTCTACGTAGGTGTGTCCAGAAAACTTGTACCCCGGGAGGGGGGCTTGACAAGGCCCTAGAAAAATTATGGATATGTGGTGGAATGACCCCTCTCATGATTTTACCGAGTGTCTGATTGATGAATTATTATGCTCTCTCTCTCTCTCTCTCTCTCTCTCTCTCTCTCTCTCTCTCTCTCTCTCTCCCTCTCTCTCTCTCTCTCTCTCTCTCTTCTTTTCACACCTTTTTTCTCTTCCCTTCTCTTTCTCACCTTCTTTTCCAAAGCCCCTCCCGGACGCGTAATTTCTTTCTGCAACCATAATGGGCCGCAATATATCACTAACCGCATAGTCCGAGGCAAGGTTCATTATTGTCAGGGTTAGGGTCTTAGGGTTAAGGTCTTATGGTTAGGGTTAGGGGTTAGGGTTAGGGGTTAGGGTTAGGGTTAGGGTTAGGGTTAGGGTTTAGGGTTTAGGGTTAGGGTTAGGGGTTAGGGTTAGGGTTAGGGTTAGGGTTAGGGTTAGGGTTAGGGTTAGGGTTAGGGATTAGGGTTAGGGTTAGGATTATATTCGTACTTATTATACTAGTAATAGTATATTGTGTGTATGCAGTTTATTCCGTAATCAATAAGTATCATAAACAAACACCTTTCTGGCACAACGAATCATAGCACAGTCGTGTAGGCATTAGACTATGGATACAAAGGTTGTGGGTTCGAACCCCAGGTAAACCGTTAAAGAATTTTAATTCTATCGATTTCTTTTTATTTTATTAAGTAAGAGGAAATAATAATGGTAATAAACTCGTGTTATATCTAGCCTCATAGGCCTATTAATTACATGTATGTACTATGTGTTATCGCATTGCGGCCCATTATGGTTGCAGAAAGAAATAACGCCTCCCGGACACGCCAATAAGTCGTTGGCAATAACTATTTAATAAACATCTGCATGGAGTTTTAAACCAGTTCCACGTAATCCGAGCAGCTTTTGTGCCAATAAAGTGGAAAGTTGATTCTGTGTGGAGCGATGCTGTTCATATACTTAAAGGCATATTCAGCGAATTGCTCATTCGGAGAATTGTAACAATCATACAAATTCTGCTTTTTGCACATTTGTTATGTTAGATAGTAACATATAGCTGTGCTAAAATAACTTGCTACTGGTAAAGCCAAAAGCCGCGTTAAGGGGTGTTTTGGAATGGCAGGTGAGTCAGGGGTCAAAAACAAAATTATTACCTTTTTTACCTCAGCACATGTATGATGTGCCATACAAAAATTAACAAAACAATACCTTAAAGTATCATTTTTTAATGTTTTTTGCCATAAACAGTATCTTTTACAAGCTACAGCTTTTTGTACCGGGGGCGTGTCTGTTGTCATGTCGTTAACAGACGGTCAGACCTTGAATAATAAATATTTTGGCTTTACATTACGCATTGCTTAAAGCAATTAAAGTAGCCTTGGCCCAAGGCTTTGGGTCGATAAGTCACAGGAAAGCACACAATATAGGCCTATTCAACAATTGCTTTATATGCCCCCCCCACGTTGTGTTGTCTCATATCCCTGGTCAAATCCAGTTTTCAATAAATATAGGTCTAAATGTGCTGATATTACCTCATGGTGGTTTCTTTAGTGTTTACATGTAAATAAATGGCTAGCATTGCACCTGGCACCACTTTCCATACTGTTAGATTCATGGAGCTATTAAGAATGGAGAGGCAATAGATTATGTAACGCATTGTACACTTGTGCCGATTTGAAATCTGAGAAGCTATTCATCGAAAGGTACCTTTTGTTTGGGACAAAGGGCTTCCACCATTAAATCGGTAAGCTGTCCAGACAGTGTATTAACGCTTTACCTAGCAGACTACTGTCAATAAGTGATCAAACGGAAGTCGCGTGAAAGCGCTTGCTATAACGAAAAGTACCTTTTGTTGTTATACCACTCAAGGGTGTAATTGAGTAGCCGTAAGCTCAAAAGGCACACATTAGCCGCTGATGCAGTTCGTTGTCACCCCACTGACTGTAGGTGCTTCATTTAAATAAATTGAATGCGCTTGCTGAATGATTACATATCAAGGCTGCCATGTCCGCATGTCTATTACTGTATAATGGTAATAACTACGTATAGGCCTACATGTAACATATAATAAGTATACCGGTATAGGCCTATATTAAAGTTGTTTCACAAATTGACATTTTATTTTATTTTAAGAAGGAGAATGTCATAAACAGTGGCGTACTGAAGGGGGGGCAGCTCTTTTGTGAGAGGTCTTGGGAGGGGATGAGGGAGGAAGAGGTGGAGGAGTGGACATGAAGAATGAGAGGGGGCTGGAGGAAGAGAGAAAGAGGGACAAAAGTATGAGGGGATGGAGAAGGGAAGGGAGATAAGAAGAGGGAGTGATACTTTAGCAAGGAAAGAATAAGTACAGAGAAAGGAAAAGAAAGGAATAACAAATAAATGTAGGCCTTATAATAATTATTATAGAAACTAAACACAGCACCCCCCCTCCCACAAAGGCCTAACACTAACAGCACTGTGAACAGCACTATAGGCAGCCATTCGATGATGTCAATGCCTTTATGCGTTACGTATTTAAAACGCCCAGTCAGATGTATTTTACACCTGCCAAGCACAAGTCACCCAATTTCGAAAATTGGACGTTGAATGTACACTCTCATGAATATTGATTGGCAACATTTTCCAATATGTCAGCGCTCAAATCGGACACAATAGAACAATAGACCATTCAGTGCGCTGGTTAGATTACATACATGTAGGACCAAAATAGTGTACTCACAAGTTTTAGGAAACTGACCAAATCATAGATCCAAACTCAATATCCTAAAATTGGTCTTAGATTACATGCATGCAGCTGTGGCACCAAAATAGTGCCCTCGTAAGTTATACCTTTTATATCTTGTTTGGAAGATTTTGAACTTAATAATTTTGGTATATAGGCCTACATGAATTTTCATTTTTGATGATTCATTGACACTACTTCATAAAGTAGGCCTACTATGTTAACTGTAAAGTAGAGCCTATGTTAAATACAAAATAATAGGCCTATGATATCTTGATAATGATAATATCGCACACCCATTATAACTTTAGTAATTTAGGCAATACAGTCTACATGAATTTTCACTGAAAATTAATTTTACTGTTCTAACCATGTCAAAAGACTTGGTCAAGTCTAAAGCAATAGAGGGTATACAATACAATGTCACTCATGGCAGAGTCAATCTCATCATATTCATTGAAATAAAAAGTCGTATAAGGTACCACGGGCCAATCGCATGATAATACAGATAAAAACAGGTGATAGGTATGAATGGTTTTGGAATCGAACTACACACCTGTTCTCTGTCACCTTAAAACTATTCCATGTCTATCCCTGAATGAACCGACCGTAACGGTATAACAATTGATGAGTTTAGGCCCAAAGAAATTGATACATTTGGACACACCTCAGTGATCCGAATACATTAATGTCCAATTTTGTGGAATATAGTATTGGCGAGTTGTGATTTACTTTGCAAAAAAATACTAGTGGCAAATGGTGGTCATAGACCACAAACCTAGCTGGGCGTGTTGGTGTTGTGAAGGTATCTGACCCCTGCAATATGTTGCAAAAATGTTCCCCTGGTCATCAAGTTTGTTGTCAACGAGTTTGAGCCCGTATCCCTTACAGATGTCCAGAAAATACGTTTCTAAGATTTGACCTCTGCATGACCTTTGACCTGACCCCTGCAAAATGTTCCCCTGGTCATGAGATTTGTTGTCACTGATTTTGAGCCCCATACCCCTTACAGATATCCAGAAAATGAAATTATAAGATTTGATCCCAGATAACCTTTGACCTGACCCCTGCAAAGTGTTCCAAAATGTTTCCCACATCACTAACTTTGTTGTCACCAAGTTTGAACTCCGTACTCCTTACAGATGTCCAGGAAATGCATTTCTAAAATGTGACCTCTGCATGACCTTTAACCTGACCCCTGCAAAATGTTCCCCTGATCATGAGATTTGTTGTCACTGAGTTTAAGCCCCATATCCCTTACAGATGTCCAGATAATGCAATTGTAAGATTTTACCCCCTTAATGACCTTTGACCCCAATTCTGTGTGCAAGTGATGGGCACTGGGTAAAGCTGATGCACATGTGTAAGGGACATCATTGTGCTATGTAATATGTGGCAGAAGAAGCATTTTGAAGGTATTTGGTTATATACCAAAAATGCCCCTTTAATGACCTTTGATCCCAATTCTGTTTGCACCCTATGGGCACTGGATATAGCCGATACATATGTGCAAGTTACGTAATTGTAGGGTGTAACATGTAGGAGGAGCATTTTGAAGCATTTTGAAATTTTTGTTGCCAGAAGAAAGAAAGAAAGAAAGAACTAGTGGCAAATGGTGGTCATAGACCACAAACCTAGCTGGGGCATGTTGGTGTTGTGGAGGTATCTGACCCCTACAAAATGTTCCAAAAATGCTCCCTGGTCATGGGGTTTGTTTTCACCGAGTTTGAGTCCCGTACTCCTAACAGATGTCCAAAAATTCAATTCTAAGATTTGACCCCAGATGACCTTTGACCTGACCTATGCATGATGTTCCATAATGTTCAACTGGTCTTGAGTTTTGTTGTCACCATGTTTGAGCCCCGTACCTCTTACCGATATCCAGAAAATGAAATTCTACGATTTGACCCCAGATGACCTTTGACATGACCCTTGCACAGTGTTCCAAAATGTTCCCCAGGTCAGTAAGTTTGTTGTTGTGGAGTTTGAGCCCTGTACCCCTAACAGATGTCCAGAAAATGCATTTAGAAAATTTGACCTCTACATGACCTTTGACCTGACCCCTGCAAAATGTTCCCCTGGTCATGAGATTGTTGTCACTGAGTTTGAGCCCCATACCCTTGCAGATAACCAGAAAATTAAGTTATAAAGATTTGACCCCAGATAACCTTTGACCTGACCCCTGCAAAGTGTTCCAACATGTTCCCCTGATCATTAAGTTTGTTGTCACCAAGTTTGAGCCCCGTACCCCTTACAGATGTCCAGGAAATGCGTTTCTAAAATTTGACCTCTGCATGACCTTTGACCTGACCCCCGCAAAATGTTCCCCTGTTCATGAGATTTATTGTATCGAGTTTGAGCCCCATACTCCTTACAGATGTCCAGATAATGCAATTGTAAGATTTTACCCCTTAATGACCTTTGACCCCAATTCTGTGTGCAAGGTATGGGCACTGGGTAAAGCCGATGCACATGTGTAAGTGACGTCATTGTGCTATGTAATATGTGGCAGAAGAAGCATTTTGAAGATATTTGGTTATATACCGAAAATGCCCTTTAATGACCTTTGATCCCAATTCTGTTTGCACCATATAGGCACTGGATATAGGCGATACATATGTGCAAGTTACGTAATTGTAGGGTGTAACATGTAGGAGGAGAAGCATTTTGAAATTACCTAGTTTTTGTTGCCAGAAGAAAGCAGAACCGGATAGCATTAGAATACCTAGCTGGGGGGGTGTAAACCCCCCCAGCTAGGTAAAGAAGAATCGGAGAGCATTACAGTACCTAGCTGGGGGGTGTCACCCCCCCAGCTAGGTAAGAATCGGAGAGCATTACAGTACCTAGCTGGGGGGTGTAAACCCCCCAGCTAGGTAAGAATCGGAGAGCATTACAGTACCTAGGGGTGTAAACCCCCATAGAAAAACAGGACCTAGCTTGGGGGGTTGAAAACCCCCCAGCTAGGTAATGAAACTTCTACTATCAATAGAAGTAGAAATGACGGCAAAGGCAAAAGTCGTATGGGCGCTCTCTATTTTCAAACAACCAATAACAGAGCCGCTAATCTTTACCACGTCGTATGTGGTGCTCTCTATTTTCAAACAACCAATCACAGAGCCGCTAATTTTCAAACAACCAATCACAGAGCCGCTAATCTTTACCACGTAACGCTCATCAAGCATACAATCAATCAATTGGTCCATGAGTGACCAATCCGTTCCTGGTAAGCCGTATACTTTTATTACAGTATATGCAGTCTACGGGGCAGTCTACATGTTTTCTGTTGACAAGGGGCATATAATATAACCTTTTGCGAAGTATGTCGAAAGTTTGCTGGGTTTTAAATTTAATTTCATAATAGGCCTATGAGTTATAGCTCTTGTTTAATGATTAAACGTTTTCAGAAAACGTATTTGATGCTCATTTTTTTCTCTGATGCTTTAAAATAATGGCGGTATACACTTGTCTATCCCCTAGTATAAATAGCGCCGCCAATGATCACACATTCTATAGTTCTATTCCTTTTCATGAAGGGACCGTTCAATATTTATGACAGGGGGAATGGTAGTTTTAAAAGGGGAAATTCAAATTTTTTGGGCGTTTTATAGGGAGAGAATTCTTTTTTATTGAACCATATTAAGTTTAATGGGAAAAGGGGAAAAACAATGGAGGAATCCGAGGTTTTTTGTCGATTTTTTGTCAAAACTCCCACCCTCCACCGTCCAAAATATTGAACGGTTCCTTATTTTGATAGATTGAATACGCCGGGAGCCTACCGAGCAAGTTATTCACAAACAGAACAAGCAAATATTAAATGTAAATAAAAGACTTAGAATATTTGTAAGTAATAAAGCTACCTGTTAGCTCTTAAACAGTATTCATATTCATTTTATTTCAACCATACAAACACACCCCTGTACAACTATCAAATAAACACAGCAAA